>NW_021354760.1:0-1071 GCF_001605985.2 Dendrobium catenatum | reverse complement strand
TATGTTTTAGGCTACAATAGTTTATTGAACCATGTTAATTCATTCATATTTTTTGCTTTCATTTTTCAGTCGAGAGAAAGAGTAAATAAGAGCTGAGAGTTTTGGATATCATGCTCCGAGCTGTATCATAGGTATGGCTTTTTATTTGTTTAGTTTTATTTTGTGGACTTAGTTTTTATTTGGTTATATTATCTATTGTCAAGTATTGTTGTAGATATCACTGATTATATTTGGATGATATAAATTCAATAATCTTCCGATTTATATTGCTTTCAATAGTAACTCTGTGTAATATATAAATTGAAAGTTTTGTTTCAATACTTATTCAACTGAATCTTTGAGTTAATCTTGCTACAATCAAACACGTTATAACTAGTATGGCATCAGGTCATATCGAGTCAAGTTGCGACATATTGATCTGTTAGTTGAGAGCTTCATCTACCAACTTAAATTTTTCGGGTTCGAAGCTTGTATATGTAATGTGTAATGTACGTTTCCTTTACTTGGCTCAATAGTTGCTAAAAAAAAGCTAATTATATTTTTATATATAATAGCATACACAATGCATGAGGCAATTGTCAGTATTAGATTGATGCGAAATAGCATTGCCCTGTAATATGAAGCCAGGCTTGTACACGCAACTTATCATGATTGGAGGCTTAAGCTTCTGAGGTTTTTGTTTCGAGGTCTTGTAAATATTACAATCTGATGACCGAAGGTAAGGAAGAAAAAAATTTAGACAAATTAACAAGAGAGAAAAAGTGCAAACTTAACATAAATATATGTATTTTACATCAAATAAAACTTTTAAAGAGTAATTTCATCACTAATCATTGTTACTTCACATAAATTAACAAGCGTATAGCTTCTCTTACTTCTCCCATTCTAATCACTACCTAGGCTTTGATAAACACTTCAGTTAAGCATCAGTAACCTTCTAACAATACATAAATCATGAAAAAAATTAACTAAACATATTCTAAAATGAGAGCATACTCATGGCTCGTTCAAATTTGATCCAGAATATCAAAATTTTTCAAGCATCTCTAGCTTTCCAAGCAGACAAAGCAG
>NW_021354759.1:0-205 GCF_001605985.2 Dendrobium catenatum | reverse complement strand
TCCGTGCAATGAGTTCAACGAATCATCAGCAAATACATAAGTAAAAAGTATAGTGAATACAAATATCCCAAACACTCCGACAATCTACATCAACATACAAACAAACACATTGATCTACATGTTAGCAAGAGTGAAGATCTGCAATCCATACAAATCATCTATGAATATGAATGTATATAAGACATCCACCCCTGTGTAGATACAT
>NW_021354758.1:0-1306 GCF_001605985.2 Dendrobium catenatum | reverse complement strand
AATATGGTCCTTCAGACCTCTGTCATCAGACAATAGTTTTTTTTACTGTTGTCGCCCACCGACTACGGTCCTTCCGACCTTTATCTCCAGAAAACAGTCTTTTTGACCAATGTTGCCTGCCCACTATGATCCTTCTGACCTATGTCGCCAGACAATGCTCCTTCTGACCACCATTGCCAGACATATGTAGCATCCCTGAACAATCTTTTTTATAGTTGCCAAATTCATTATTCATGTGATCAGCATGTCGATATTCAAGTTGGGATATTTATAAATGCTACATCCTCAGCCTTTTAAAGGATCCTACCCTACTAAGATTGAACTTGGAAATTATGATTTCATGTAGCCAAAAGAGGATGAGAGCTTTAAAAATACTTATAATAAGCTTTATATTGTCTAAAATACTGCAAATCCTCCTCACCCTTTTAGTGGATGTAGGTTAGAGTGTGAAAAAGCTTTAAATCTATGTGTTGCTCCATCTTTTATTCTTCTTCTTTAATTTTATTTCTCTCATTACTCCAATGCTCTTCGAGATCAAGAAGTAAACCAGCTCAAAGACTTAAATCTCATATATTCTTCCCTTAGTACCCAGACAAAACTTTCACTTATGTTGTTCGTTCCCATCTTTGACAACTATTTGATGATCAAAAGGGACTTACATGCATGTTGCTACGTCTATCATTCTATTTTGCGAATAATGAAACGATTATGCTCATTGGTCTACATCAATAAGGGGAAGGCACCTTTTAAGTAGGTGTGGACTTCTTAAGGAAAAAGAAGGGGAAGAAGAGATACTAGAGAAGGAGAAATTAGAAATTAGTCATTCCATCATAAGTCTTTACAAGTAGAGAGGTATTTATAATACTTAGGCAGACCAACATGTCATTAAAGAATAAGTGTACCTAAAATAAGTATAATAAAGATTAGACTAGTATTTTATTACACATGTTGCACCATTTGTCATTTATGTTGCAAAAATTATATTGTTCTCATTCGTGAGTTATGGAATGTGTTTGTTCATTCTTCTTTGGTAAACTTCCATAGTTGTTGGTTGTCCCACATGTTTGTAGCCTATGCTTCACATGTGGATTGGACAATTTTCGAATCCAATATAATATGTTGATGTCTCAACTAGAGCATCATTTGTTATCCTTTTTTATCTACAAAAAGAATGAGAATGCACCTTCCAAGTAACTTTTGACTCCTTAAAGAAGAAGAAGCAGAAGAGGAGCGAGAAGGAGAGAAAATAAAAAATTGTTCATTTAATCATAAGTCTTTACAACTATAGAGATATTTATAATATTTA
>NW_021354757.1:0-211 GCF_001605985.2 Dendrobium catenatum | reverse complement strand
TGGAACAGTAAATGACGAGCACTTCTTGAAGTTGAGCCGTTTGAAAATCTTATTGATTTCTTCAAACTCTTTAACCGTTAAGTTTAGCTCAAGTTGGGTTCCTCCATTTCAGATTCGAAATCTAGCAATGAGTTCATGTCAGTTAGGTTCTCAGTTTCCTTTCTGGATTAAAATCCAGAGGGAACTTCAATTCTTTGACATCTCCAATAGT
>NW_021354756.1:0-275 GCF_001605985.2 Dendrobium catenatum | reverse complement strand
ACCAAGAAGAGAGATGGCCCAAGGAAGAATTAAAATCGCTAACCTTAGATTTTAGCAAAATAAGCTTTATTTTCAAAAGACATCCACATTTTGATTCTTTAGCTTGTAATTTGAGAATCTTATTCTTTAGTCGATCCTTCAAAGCAAAATATCCTTGTGTTTCACCTTACTCCAAAAAACATAGAGATTTCAAGGCTCTACTAAACTTTTTAGAAAGGGTACTAACCACATCTCCTTGAAAGGTCTTCTTCAAAGAATCAGAGATAATATATAAG
>NW_021354755.1:0-229 GCF_001605985.2 Dendrobium catenatum | reverse complement strand
TTACAAAAAAAAAATCTCATAAATAATAAAACAAAGTCATTTGTCTCAATCTTGGAATTTAAAATCAAGCCTTTGAAATCATCAAATAATCAATGAGTTTTCTAGTTTTTAAAAGTTTTTAAAAGAGAGGATAGCTTGCATTTAGTGAGCTCAATTTATGCCTCTTGTCACTTTAATGGCTCTTTGAGCATCTTTTGATTTTTGATTCACAATTGTGTATATATATATT
>NW_021354754.1:0-204 GCF_001605985.2 Dendrobium catenatum | reverse complement strand
TACAATCTTTTTTGTAGACTAGAGTGGTTGCTCCTCATTTCTTTCTTTTCTTCCTTTTGTGTGCAATTTCAAATGAACTCGTTGTATGTCACACCCCATTTTAACCCCCCTTATATTAAACCTGAAGTATAATATAGACAAAAAATCTAAACAGGCCTCTTCTTATTGACACCCATTCTGAACTACTTCAATCAAAATTAGATG
>NW_021354753.1:0-441 GCF_001605985.2 Dendrobium catenatum | reverse complement strand
GGTTTTCAAAAAGCTTAGCAAGACTTTTAGAAAGATAATCAACCGCAATAATGAAAAGAGCCTGAGATATAGGATCTCTGTGCCTAAAACCATGAGAAGATGTAAATAAAAATAGAGGTCTTGCCATTGTTAATAATGGAGAAGAAAGAACCTTCAATACAATTTCTATTAAGGTTGATGAACACCAAGTTAAAACCAAATAATTGCAGGATGTTATAAATGAATTTTCAATTAATGTTATTATAAGCTTTAGAGTTGTCAAGCTTGAAGATGATGTTACCACCCCTCACCTTGAAATCCAAATTATGGCAAAATTCCTGGGCCAACAAAATATTATCAGAGTTAGAACGACCTTTCACAAAGCCCATTTGGAAAGGAAAAATAATCTTAGGAAGAACAATAGTTAAATGATTCATAAAAATTTTAGAAATCAGTTTACTA
>NW_021354752.1:0-286 GCF_001605985.2 Dendrobium catenatum | reverse complement strand
TGGTTTGTTCCGCGGTCGATCGGACGGCTGGATCGGTCGTCCGACGTGGTTAAGTGGCGTGACCCGCCCCGCCACGTGGCGCGCTGCCATTGGGCGCCGCCGATCCTGCGCCAATCATTGGCGCCGGCGGTCAATTTGACCAGAAATGGTCAAAAATAATTCAGAAAAATGCCCAGAATTTGTAAAATTCATAGAAAATCGAATCTTTCACCAAATGGAACGTTATTGGGCTCGTTAGAAAGGTAATTTAATGTAGTATTTACTAAAATTAAAATCAAGTTGATTT
>NW_021354751.1:0-667 GCF_001605985.2 Dendrobium catenatum | reverse complement strand
TCAAACCATAATTTGTATTACCAAACGGTTTCCAAACTTGACATTCTTATAGTCGAATTGAGTGGCTAGACAAGACGAATCCAACGAGCCCAACATCACCGAATTCTGATATCACTAAGACATTTAAATGCCCAATAAACGGTCCATGATCAATACTGATCATCCATTCAAATCACTCCCAATTTAATTTCCTATTCATTTACATTTTTTTCTTGATTGATATTATCTTAATCCTATATTGATTTGATCTTAAAGAGATTTTTTAATTTTTTTTTTGTGTAATGAGACATATTTAGTTAATATATTAAACATGTTCTAGCAGAAATTAAGTGATTCGATAATTGAAGTCATTTTGTGAAGGAAGAAAATAAACTAATTCACTACCAAAGTTTTATCATTTTTAATACTGATTATATTGGTCCTAAGCCTGGATATAAAAAGTTGAAGGAAAATTAAAAAAAAAAAAATTAGGCCCCCTAGATATATTTTCTAGTTCCGCCACTGATCACATGAACCATTTTCAATGTCTACTTACACAAAATATTAGAGAAAGTCACATAAAATAATCCCAAGGGACACAATACTTCAGAAAAATGATAAAAAAGACCATCCATCTCATCTCGCAGCCTTGCGACGCCAGTTTGGAGAGTTGTGGTGCTAAAGCCTA
>NW_021354750.1:0-233 GCF_001605985.2 Dendrobium catenatum | reverse complement strand
CATTGCCACTCATGCTTTTTATGGCAATGCAAACCTCGTTATCTCTTCTCAATAACCTTAAGAAGCCATCACTGAACTATTCCAAATCGTCCTATTGTACTGCATCAATGGACATGAAAGGGAATATAAGAAATGTCTGTTTATAAGTAGGACATTTAAAACAGACGCTGCTCCAAAAGTGGCAGCATATGTCACTACCTTCCCTTCACTCTCAAACATATCCAAATAAACCA
>NW_021354749.1:0-304 GCF_001605985.2 Dendrobium catenatum | reverse complement strand
CAGACTTCCGCTAGTCTGCCGAACACCGCAGGACTTCTGCTAGTCCGCCAACTACAATCCTCCCAACTACTGTCATCCAATTACGATACTTCGATCTCCGTCATTTGCAGACTATGGTCCTTCGGACCTTCGTCGTCTGCCGACTACATTCCTCGCCGATTATGGTCGTCCTGACCTTCGTCGCATGCTAACTATGATACCCTCGACCTTCGTCGCCAGCCGACTACGGTCCTCCCGACCTTCGTCGCCTGCCGACTATGATCCTTCTGACCTCCATTGTCTGCCAACAACGGTCCTTCCGACC
>NW_021354748.1:0-437 GCF_001605985.2 Dendrobium catenatum | reverse complement strand
TTTCAATCAAAAGTTTCTCAGAGATTTCAATTATATCTGTACCCACCACTTTCCTAGTGGTGTTATCTCTAAGAGTGACCTTGCGTCCAACTCTAGCTTCCAATGAGACGAATGGATTGGCATCTCAAGTCATGTGGCATGTTCATCCGCTATTCAAGTACCCATGCTCTCACGAGATCTTGTGTGAGAGCACACCTATAAAATCATCAAATGTTATATTTAGGAACCCAAACATGTTTAGGTCCCTTCTTATGGAAAGAAGAATGCAATGAATGGGTGTTATGCTGTGAATCATGTAATTTGGGTCTCCACACTCAATGTGTACTATGGTAGGTGCAAGTGTTTGAGATATGTCCTAGCATGCACCATAAAAAACATCTAACATTAGGAAAATGGTTTACTAATCTATTTGGGTTATAGTGCCTCTTTCTTAATTT
>NW_021354747.1:0-837 GCF_001605985.2 Dendrobium catenatum | reverse complement strand
CCGTCGCTCCTCCTTGCTGGATCGAGCTAAACTACAGGTGATCCTTCCCCTTTTCTTTGCCTTTCTCCCTCTTTTTCTCCTCCTTCCCTTAGCTCTTCTTCTTCCTCCACCCCTTCTTTTATTTCTACTTCTTCCCTTACTCTTTCATTTGTCTCTCCCTCTCATTTTCTCTCAAATTTTTGTTTGCTTCTCTTTCAAGAATGACAATGGTTAATTAATGAGCTTATAAGATGAAGTTATGTTAGGGATGTTCCTACTTTTCTGTTACAGTTTGTTTATTAGCCCTTCTGAATGGAGCTCTCCTTTTAGACCAGCTATATGGTTTTATGAGATGTGGAAGTGCCTTGCAGAAATGCCTATGTTGTTGGAGTTGTTTTGTTCATGCATAAAACTGTAGAAATTTATGCTTCCTAATGGTTTGGTATGAGAAATTTGCCCTTTGATTCATGAAGTTTTAGATGTGAATGGCAAAAAAAAAAAAACATGAAAAGCCATGTTAGTTTCTTGTCAAAATACGCACATGAAATGTTTGTGATAATACCTACTAAGACATAGTTGATATATTTATGCTTCATTTCACCTATATCGTTCTCTTACGAATGTGGAACTTGGAAGTTCCGATAAAGTGGGGAGCTTATGTTCCAAGTCCATTTCTCTTGCAAGTATTGCTGCATATGGAGACTTAGTGGTTTGAGCTATACATTTCTTTTCCTAAGAAAATTTCCTGTCTTTTGCTAGTAAATGCATTTGAATATTTTTGGTGTAAGGGGCTCTAAATGGCATTTGGAGGTTTTTGAGAGTGTTGTCAAATGCTGTGTAGAAATACTTCATATTTGT
>NW_021354746.1:0-303 GCF_001605985.2 Dendrobium catenatum | reverse complement strand
CGATAGAAGCCCGGATGTCAGATGATGGTCTGGCAGAACTTCGAGCCTCAGATGATGGTCTGGCAGAACTCCGGGCCTTAGGTGATGATCTGGCGAAGGCGAGGGCCTCAGGTGGAGGTCTGGCGAAGGTAAAGGCCTCTAGCAGTGGTCCGGAGAAGGTGAGGGCCTCAGGTGGAGGTCCGGCGAAGGTGAAGGCCTCCGGCAGTGGTCCGGCGAAGGCGAGGGCCTCAGGTGGTGGTCCGGCGAAGGCGAGGGCCTCAGGTGGTGGTCCGACGAAGGTGAGGGCCTCCGGCGGTGGTCCGA
>NW_021354745.1:0-282 GCF_001605985.2 Dendrobium catenatum | reverse complement strand
AGTATGTCATGGGTTAATTTCATATTTAAAATGATATGTGAAAGTTGATTTTATCCTTAGGGATAATTGTTGCATTCGCTACATTGAGTTTAGATATGAAAATAAAATCATTTCTTTCTTCAAATAGATAATACAAGTGTTAGTTTATTCTTTGGGATAAATAACACTAATTATGCAGATTTATCAACAGAAATACTAAATAGCAAATTGAGTGACAACATTTCACTCATTTAATTTGTCCACAAGCAGTTGTGATATGATTATAAAAATTATGAATATTAT
>NW_021354744.1:0-413 GCF_001605985.2 Dendrobium catenatum | reverse complement strand
CTGGTACGAGTTTTATTTATCGTCTGTTTCGTTGTGATTTGCGCGATTTATTGATTGTCTGAGTGATTGGATTAGCTCTGTTTTGTTTCGTTTTGCTTTTGTTTTTGCTCTGTACCCTTAGGGAAATGTCGGGATGACATTTTTCTAAGGTGGGGAGATTGTGAGACCTCGCTCCCTTACTGTTCCTCTCTGACTTGGATTTTCCTCCCAGTATCGTCCGGGACGATAGTGAGATCGTCCAGGCCGATCTGTACTGTTCAAAATACCGTCATGAGAATAGTTCTGGGAACCGTCCAAGACGATCGGGACGATCGATTTTGGTCTGATCGTCCCGGGACGATTTGACGATCGGCCGGGTCGATCAGCTTTATGATATATGAAAATGAGCTCGTTTTGAGGAGAGAGAAAATCAT
>NW_021354743.1:0-304 GCF_001605985.2 Dendrobium catenatum | reverse complement strand
GACAAATTACTGAATTTGACGTATTACCATATCTTGGATTGAAAATTAAGTTTTTTGGTTGGAGATGCCCTTATTAAAAAATTTGCCCCAAAAAATTTATTTGAGATAATTTTTTAATACTTTTTAAAATAACTTTTTTTAGTAAAAAAATTAAAATTTATGTAAGACTTGGCCTGATACTTTCCTAGCTGGCATAGCAATCCAACAATGATTTTTTTCCTTACTCGACTCCATTATAGTCATCCGTAGACATCTGATTGCTGTTTATTTCCAGTGCTTATTCTATCACTTGCTTGCTCGATCT
>NW_021354742.1:0-308 GCF_001605985.2 Dendrobium catenatum | reverse complement strand
CACAAAAATAAGAGAAGATAATATTAGCGAGCAATTTAAATAATACAAATTTAAAAACTGCTAAATGTATATAAATTCGCTGAATGATCATTGTTAGAAAATTCAAAGTTTTGAACTGTTAAAGGATCATTTTGATAGACTCAAAATTTTGAATACGATTTGGTATAGCTGCTACTATAGCTTATGAATGACTAGCCAGAGATGGAAAGAGAAACCAATCCCCAGCGGAGTCGCCAGAAATCTGTGGGCTCAGAAAATTCGGCCTCGGCCTCCCCGCTCGCTCTTCTTATTCGGCGAGGGAGTTTTAA
>NW_021354741.1:0-614 GCF_001605985.2 Dendrobium catenatum | reverse complement strand
TTAACTAAGTAAATAATAATTAACTAACCAAATAGTGCTCCGAAATAGAAAACTGTCAAAACAGCCAAAACTAAGGGCTGGAAATGGTTTCAAAACATGAAGCTCGCTTTTCTGAAAAGAACAAGGGGTTATACAAAAAAATCCGATTTAAAACGGCGAAGATACGAAATTTACAAGTTCAAATACAATAAAATAATATTTTAAAATAGTGCAGTTTTGCTGTTTTTGAAATAACAGAAAATACAGACAAAATTTTCATCTGGAAATAGTTTTAAAGTATGAAGAATTCAGAGTACATCCAAAACAAGGTGCTGTGCGTCGACAGCAGACTTAAAACGACAAAGTTATGTAATTTCGAAGTTTAAGTATGATAATTAAATATTTTTAAACATTGCTGTTTTACTGTTTTGAAAATAATTGCACACAGACCCAAAATTTTTCAAATAAAATTGGTTCCAGAAGGTGCAGAATCCAAATACGTTCAAATCGAGGTGCTGTGCGCAAAAATACGAATTGAAACGGGAAAGTTATTAATTTTCGAAGTTTAAAGGGCATTAAAGTCTATTTTTAAAATAATTTTAAAATAATAATAATAATAATAATAGTACTAATAA
>NW_021354740.1:0-410 GCF_001605985.2 Dendrobium catenatum | reverse complement strand
TCCAGGATGATACAGGTATCGGCCAGGACGATGTGATAAGGAATTTGAATCCAAGGAAAAGATAGTGATGATCAAGGCCCTAAAAAATAAAACAAAATTAAAGCAGACAAAAACACTGTAATAGAAAGCTAAAAATAATGAAAATAATAAAAAATGAATATTTTTGAATTTTAATTTTTCTACATTTTTTTTTTGTTTTATCAAGGCATCATATGAGAAGTTCTCAAATAATTAAATTTTAGACTTTCACAAGATCAAGGAGTTTAGCCAATCCTAATCAGACAAAGGTAAAATATCCTATTCTGTTAACCCTAGATTAGACGTTCCTTATGGTACAAATTTTTTATTTTTTTTTTAAAAATGTTTAACTCAGAATAAACCTAATTGGGCAAAAACAAGATCCAATCAAA
>NW_021354739.1:0-551 GCF_001605985.2 Dendrobium catenatum | reverse complement strand
AAAGATAACGTCAATAAAAACAAGGGTTTTTCTTGTAGGTGGATGATAACACTTGTAACTTTTTTTGTAGTTGAATAGCCAATAAAAATGCATTTGAGTGTTCTTCGATCTAGTTTTCCTCTATTTTGGTTGTAAATATGAACGTAGGCAGTGCACCCAAAGATTTTTGGTGTAAGAAAATGATGGGTATGAAACTCGAGGTACAATGAGAACAAAATTTCCATTGGAGTTTTGAGTCCTATGACTGTTGAAGGTAGTCAGTTAATGAGATAACTTGCAGTTATGAGAGCTTCCCCCCCAATAGAATTTGGGTGTATTGTAGTGGAATAGAAAAGCTCGAGTGGAGGCTAGAATGTGACCATTTTTTCTCTATGCAACCCCATTTTATTGTGGGGTGTGAATGCAAGAGTCGTGGATGATCCCTTCACTTTGGAAGTAGGAGGAAAGGGTTTGGTTGAAATAATCTTTAGCATGATCAAAGCGAAATCTCCTCATTTTCACTCTGAATTGATTTTGGAGCATGTTACGAAAAATGGGAAGAATGGTGCTAA
>NW_021354738.1:0-250 GCF_001605985.2 Dendrobium catenatum | reverse complement strand
TGCTTCCTTCTATTTCTAGATTTGGGTTTAAATCTTGATGCATTTCAATGATGGCATATAATTTCTGCGATATCTTCTTTAAAGTATAACATGCATCCATTCATACAACAATCTATCTTTATGTATGTCAAACCGAGTTTGGAAACTAACTTCTTTGTCCGATAAAGATCTGTAGGAATTAAATTATCTGTCGGATTGGTTTTCTTAAGCAGTCCAATGAATTGATTAAAACATTCACGAGCAATATTAT
>NW_021354737.1:0-241 GCF_001605985.2 Dendrobium catenatum | reverse complement strand
AGTAATTTCTTGGGCAAGTAAAATATTATCAAAAATGCTACGACCTTTCACAAAATCAGTTTGGTTCTGAGAAATAATTCTCGGCAGAATATTAACCAATCTAGTAGCAAGGATTTTAGACATAAGCTTATTAAAAAAGGAGCATAAGCTAATAGGTCTAAAATCATTCCAATTATTAGTAGCAGGTTTCTTGGGAATTAAAATAATGTTAGTAGCAGAGAAGAATTTCAAATACGGTTTA
>NW_021354736.1:0-1353 GCF_001605985.2 Dendrobium catenatum | reverse complement strand
GCTGCCGAAATTTCGGGTGAAATATTACTACATTCGGACCTGTTTTGAACTCAAAAGAACAAAATGTTTGGACCAAATAAGAAAGAGCATTGAGCTTTTGAACAGTGAAATGAGGACTTGTGGACCCAAATATGAACAAAATTCAAAATGATTTCTAAAGGCCAAAGTCAAATAAAATGAAATCAAATTTGAACCAAACTCAAGCCAATTTGAACATAAAAATGGACATATAAAGACTCCAGAGGACTGAACAAAAAGAAAGTGAACATTCAAATGGACTTGCAAAGAACTTTAGAAGACCCTGGACAATCAATTTGAACATGCACTTCGGAACAAGCACTTGAATTCGTACTTGAACTCAGGCTGTACGACATTAAGGGGAGACCTGTAAACTTAATGAATTCAGGTCTGAATGAAACTAAACTTGGATCCAAACACATACAAGGACAAAGGTTTGAATCACGCATGAGGAAATTCAAATTACAAGACCTCGATGCATGAATTCCTACAACAATCCCTACAAATGCCCGTTGATTGAGATGGCGATACGGGAGACTAATTATGGAGGATCCGCCCCCATAAACAAGCACAATCAAGCCACCTAAGATTGGTGAAAGGTGGTTTCAATACCAAAGCAAAGGCTCTCCTATGAATACTACTAGGAGGTCGTAGCGGATACAACTGATCTCCAGCAAATAAATACTTGTGGATAACAACAGTGTGTATGTCGTATGCACAATAAACCACTGTGGACACAAGTACATCTCCTACGACGATCCCTATGAGGTCAAACAAGCATAATCAACCCACCTGAGATTGGTGAAAGGTGGATATGGTATAGGGACAAATGATTCTCCTACGAACATTCCTAGGAGCTCGTAGTTGATACAACAGGTCCCTGCAAATAACTACAAACCACTTGTGGATAACAACAGTGAGAACCTCATAAGCATAGCGTACCACTGTGGATACAAGTATTGACATCACCTATGATAGCGATGGTCAAAATCTATAAGTACACCGGATACAAAGGCAACCCGATGTACAAAAAGGTACACTCCCTGGCAAAATCAGAAAGGAAGTTTGAACAAATTAGAACCAAAATTCTTGGTGTTCCAAAATCTCTTTTTGGTTCTATAATTAAGAAGAGAACAAATTGGATGCCCACAAGCAATGAAAACAAGAAGTCCACTACACTGACAACCTCAAAAAGAGTTCTATACAAAGCAATGGATTGCAAAGTCCAGAAGAATTCCCCGGTGAATGAGAAAGGGGGAGTCAACATCAAGAAACAACGCCACCGGATCTGCAACACCGATACAAGCAGACAGAAGGCGTGTATAAGCTCTTCAA
>NW_021354735.1:0-351 GCF_001605985.2 Dendrobium catenatum | reverse complement strand
GAACCAAATAAAAGTTCCTCACTGTAGATCCGCTCCTAGGAATCCATTTGTGATCAGAACGATTTGTCATATGAGCATATGCACTTATACAATAGGTCATCACCTTAATATTCATGTGATTTAGGCTTCGTTTGGGATAGCTTTCTTACTGCTTCTTAAAGCTGATTTCTAGTACAAAAATTTTAATTTTTTACTAAAAAACTGCTTTTAAAAATAGTAAGAAAATCGTCCCAAACCAAACCTTAGCGTACAATTAGCACATTGATTTGTTTGCATGCTCGCACATTCTACATGCAACACTACTATGCACATTGGTTGTAGCTTATAACAAAGCTTTGTAATTTTTTTGGT
>NW_021354734.1:0-411 GCF_001605985.2 Dendrobium catenatum | reverse complement strand
ATGAATGACCTTCATTCATTCATTGACCTCTTTATTTACAAGGGATACATGTCTTCTACGATGACCTCCTGGAAGTATTTTGTAGAAGATCCATTGTTTATGCTTCGAATCTACCCTTTCACCAATCTCGGGTGGGTTGATGATTGTATTTATTTGTAGAGGATGGGTCTTTGATTGCTGGTCTCCAGTATTGCCATCTCAATCAACAGGCATGTGTGTTGAGACCGTTATAGGAATTCGTACATTTTTTATGTGCATTGGGATTTCATCTCCCACTTATAGCTTGTGGTTAATTTAGAGAACTGTGCATTTAGACTCTGATTTGTTCATTCATCCAAAGCCATGGTCCTATGTATTTCATAAGACCCGAGTTCAAGGTCCAGCCCATGCTTGAGTCTTGTATGTCGTTAT
>NW_021354733.1:0-241 GCF_001605985.2 Dendrobium catenatum | reverse complement strand
AGAACTTAAAGAGTGTTTGGGGAGATCCCTAATACATTTTTCATATTAAAACTAAAATAATTATGAAAGTTAAGGAAAGAAATAACAAAAACCTTTGAGACATAAATTGTCTCGAAGGCCACAATCAAATAATAGCAAGCTCATAAAAAATTTGATTGTTTTAGGATACAAAACATTAACTAAAACCTATTCAAAGATTTTTATGAGAAAAAAAAGGATAAAATATAAAAAAAATTTGTAG
>NW_021354732.1:0-322 GCF_001605985.2 Dendrobium catenatum | reverse complement strand
AAGTCAAGTTACCTAAAATTTAGGATTGTTAAAGGTATGAAAAAGAAACTTTATTTAAAGTTTAAATAATAGTGAATTAGGATCTATTTTAGTTAATTTAGTTTATTAATTTATTTTAATGCTTAGGGTAATAATAAGTAGATTTTAAATTATATTAGTGAATCTTAGGAGGCTCGGTGTCCACTTATACACTAAGCTAAGGGGGTCCAAAAGGTCACTATAGGAAATAGACTAGGTTTAGGATTTTTAACATTTTAATTAAATATTAGACCTTAAGGTGAGTAGTTAGGCTTTAAGTTTGCTAAATTTGGAGTTCTCTAGG
>NW_021354731.1:0-686 GCF_001605985.2 Dendrobium catenatum | reverse complement strand
CCATCGTAAGACTCGATGCTAGGTAGCTTAAATCTAGTCGGAATTGGGTGTTGCAGTATGGCCTCAGTTAGAGGTGAAGATTCCTGAAAGTCTCTCTGTCAGAGAGTTTGTCTCGTATCTCCTTGGGGGAATTCTTCCCTTACTAATTTTCGCAGTTCGTGACGTAGGGAGTCGTGAGGGAGCTCTGCTCCATGTGGTTGAGCAGAGTCTTCAAGGAGATCTGGGAGGATGCGAGGCAGTCGAATTGAAGGTGGAGGATGTGTAGAACTTGCCGTATCAGCAAGTTCGTTATCCTGTCGAGATTGAGGAAATCTTCTAGGTGGGGGGAGATGAACTCCTGCTTGAGGATATCCAAATTGGACATCTTCAACCCGTGGTGGATTTTTGGGGAGGAAAACTTCCTCCTGTTGTGCTAATGCCGGCTGTCGATTCTCCCGCAGGAGTTGAAGAATCTCGTTATAAGATTCTTCCATTTTTCGGATCCTTTCTTCCAAAGAAGGCCCTGAGGTCCTTTCGCCGGCAGCATTTTGCCCCCCGGGGTGCAAAGTTACTGACATTGGTCGTCTATGGTTAATAGACGAGTTTCTGGACTGATGAGAGTTAGAGCAAGAAGCTCCAACCAAATGACTGCTGCGCCCATTCACCATCGTAGTAGTACTCGAAGTAGTGAGATAGTTGTTTCCCAC
>NW_021354730.1:0-215 GCF_001605985.2 Dendrobium catenatum | reverse complement strand
CCAATTTATCATCGATTTACCTTCGGTAAATCGGCGGTATTTATTTGTGGCTAAATTAAAATGTTGGTGGTTATAATAAGCAGTCCACTATCGATGTTTCCGGCGGCCAAACCGGCAGTTAGCCACCGAAAACTTGTAGCGCTTTCAAAAATAAATTGACAGCCCCCCTCAATTTACTTAAATTTCCATAATACCTACACATAATTCAAAACATA
>NW_021354729.1:0-257 GCF_001605985.2 Dendrobium catenatum | reverse complement strand
GGATTACCTAGGTGCAAATTCCATAACCCTTGATGGGGCTGATTGGTCAACCAGTCAACTCAAAGCTTAAAGAACCATTTGTATGGTCAAAACCCTTTAACCCATTGAACCTAGCTCAAGCCACACCCATCCAGCCATTTTGAAAGGCTCCATGACCTGCTTGGATGCCACATCAGCCCCATTGACCAGTTGACTGGTCAATTTAGTCAAACCAAGGGTTTAGACCCTTTTAAAAGGTCTTAATCAGCCTTTTACAC
>NW_021354728.1:0-297 GCF_001605985.2 Dendrobium catenatum | reverse complement strand
ATGTAAGGAAACATATATTCTAAGTTTTAGTATTAATTTTAGTTTCATGTACTAGCTTATTTGCCCACATTTATCTATGATGTTGGAACCCTTGCCTATTTAATACTACACCCATGTGTCGGTGTAGTGGCCCTTGCACACTTCTCGTTGTATTCATGTCATACAACTAGCACGCCAAGCTCTGATAATGCCTTATCATTAACACAATATATTAAAGGGTTCATGTCATGATTACTCGACAATTTTGACGTTGGCTATCGACTATCTAATACAACCCTCCACTTTTCTCATCCAGGA
>NW_021354727.1:0-255 GCF_001605985.2 Dendrobium catenatum | reverse complement strand
AACTTCAAACCTTCGTAACTAAATCCAGAAAAATCCAATTTCAACATACTTACAGTCTAACTGATTGTATTAAGGTCTAATATTTTAATAAAATACTAACTTTATAGAAAACTCTCTTAATTAAAAAGTCAACTTTTGACCCCTTAATTAAATGATTAGAATAATCCAGAAATTCCTAAAATTTGAAAATGGTCTTAAAACTCCAAAAATCATTAATCAACCTTAAAATCAATATCAAATCATTAATACTTAAAC
>NW_021354726.1:0-374 GCF_001605985.2 Dendrobium catenatum | reverse complement strand
GCTCCCAGTGTTCCTCCTTAGTCTTGCTGTACACCAGAATGTCATCGAAAAATACTAGGACAAACTTCCTAAGGTGCTGCTTGAATACCCGATTCATCAGGGACTGAAATGTTGCAGGAACGTTAGTCAATCCAAAGGGCATTACCAGAAATTCATAATGCCCTTCATAAGTCCTGAATACTGTCTTTGGAACATCAGTCTCCTTCATCCTGATCTGGTGATAGCCATATTTCAGATCTAGCTTAGAGAATATCACTGCACCATGTAGCTCGTCCAATAGCTCATCAATCACAGGAATTGGGAACTTGTCTGGTACAGTGCCTTTATTCAGAGCCTTGTAGTCCACACAAAATCTCCAACTCCCGTCCTTCTTC
>NW_021354725.1:0-1006 GCF_001605985.2 Dendrobium catenatum | reverse complement strand
GCGGAGTAGCCAGCAGGAACAGAAGAAGGGCCCGCAGCGTCAATCTGGGGACACTCAGGAAAAAAAGAAAACTCTGCAGGTACTAAGTCTAAGGTCGCTGGTGTGTACGATGGTGTCTCAAGAAACTCAGAAAGAAAGCCTGCACCGGCCCCTGAAGACTCCCCAGGACAGAAAGACCAGTAAGGGTACACCAGAAAAGAGAAGTCATCTGGGGATCGAACATACTGTAGCCGGTAAAGTCTGATCTCCTCGGTCTCTGTAAACTCTCACAGGAATCTCCGAGTAAAGTGTGAACGTCTACGGACATTCGAGAAGACGAAGTACGCTGGGAGCCTGCATGTCTGCGTGAGGGCATGGCAGTCTCGACATGATGTGGCTCGAGTGCCACATCTGAAGCTCTAGCCGGAGAAGGAATTACAACTTCAGCAGTAGTATGGGCCTCATTATCTATCCTTATATCAAGAGCAAACTAAGTACTCAATATTCAGTCAAATTAATAACTAATGGGAGAGAAAATGGTAGAAAAGTACCTCTGTCAAAAGTGACATCTGAAAAGCCCCGACAAGGTCTCGATCCCCTAAACAACTTAAGTCCCCATACTCTACTCTCGTACCTTCTAGCACCGTGCTGCAAAGCAGGACCAAAAGACAGCCGCACCCAAGTCAACTATGTGAAACTGATGCCGGTAGAACTAGAAAGATGGGCCAAAAGAAAACTGAAACCAGTACCAAGCCTGAGCAAGTGCAGCCAAGTCACTGTTGCTGTAAAGAAATTGGCCTCTTGTGGTACGCTCTCCATGCGTAAAACATCTGTGACTCCAGAAAAAACTGGCCGACCGTCAAAAGTTGTAGCCTGAGAGTACCCGAACTGTCTGGCCACCATGTTGGGCTGATAGCCCTCTAATGTCATTGTAGCACCTGCTCTATAACACAACCAGCCAGGACATATGCTACGGAAGTACACAATAATTGCTAAACTCTGTCCAAGGAGCAGTAGTGTGCGTCTG
>NW_021354724.1:0-521 GCF_001605985.2 Dendrobium catenatum | reverse complement strand
TCAAGTACTTTCAATTCATCTTTAAAAAAAAAATGAGTTAACACTTTCTAAAACAACATTATTAATTTTTAAATAAGTCTCCCTACTCTTAGAATTATCAATAAATGTTTTAAAATCTTTTTCATGTTTAGTGTGGGATGCTTTCAATGAATCATGCTCAATGATTAAATAAGAATGCTTTTTATTTAACTCTTCAAATTCATCAAGTAATGATATGTGATTGTTATCAAGTGTAGAATGATCTTTAAGCAAAACTTCATATTCTTTTTGCAAGTTTAAAAATTTCAATTTTAGGCTATGATGCAATTTCTTAAGTTTCCTATATGATCAATAAATTTTCTCAGAAATTTTAAAAAATTGATCATAGATTAGTTCATATACCTATTCTTGGTCAGATGACCAAGATAATCATATGCCATCAAACATAAGTTTGTTGTCTCCTCCTCAGCTTCAGTCTCAATGGGGTCAGATGCAAAAGCTGCCTAGAAAGCCTTTTGAATCTGCTTCTTATCCTTCCTGAT
>NW_021354723.1:0-926 GCF_001605985.2 Dendrobium catenatum | reverse complement strand
CAAAGAAATGCTACTATTGGCGCCATGCCTAATCCTCCTGCTGATCCTCCAAATTTCCAAATGCCTCAAGTTTCAGGAGTACGAGGTATTCCTGAAAATAGTCATGAGGCTTATAATGTCATCCGTCATCCCATGACACAAAATGTTGCAAGTACTTTCGAACCAGTAATTACTGCATAATTGGAAGGAATCATCACAGAAAAGATCAGGACTATTATAGCCGTCGATCAAGCAGAAAAGTTGGTGGGCAAAGGTCGTCCGTACCCTGCTGAGTACGACCAAGTACCATACTCAAAAGGGTATTCTGTGCCAAAATTCAACACTTTCAACGGTAATAACCCCAGGCAGCATCTGGCACAGTTTAAAGCCACCTATGGGAATAAGGGAGGAAATGACGCCCTACTCTTCCGACAATTCGTCAGCAGTTTGACAGTAATTGCTTTCAAATGGTACGCTGAACTGCCAAACGATTCTGTGAAGACCTTCGCAGAATTAGAAAGTATGTTTGTAAAAAGATTAGCCAGTGTAACAGAGAAGATAACGATCGCTAACCTCGCTTTGGATAAGAGAAAAAGAGAAGAATCAGTGACTAAATATATCACTCGTTGGCTAAATTTGAGCATGAAATGTGAGCATCAGATATAAGAAGAGCATGCCGTACAGTTGTTAATGCGCAACATTGATGACAAGATGCAACCCTTCATGTGCATGGCTACGATAAACACATTTCAAGACTTGCTCGACAGAGTGGCCAAATTTGAGAAACTAAATTTGTCCAAGTCAGAAAATCACTCAGATAAGCCCAAGAAGGCTAAAGCCCCAGGTGCTAGAAGGGGTGAGACCGACTCTACGTTCTTCTCCAGAGTTGATAGAGAAAAGCAAGTGATTTACAATGTAGACAAGGGCAAGCAGCCGATGTAATATCA
>NW_021354722.1:0-289 GCF_001605985.2 Dendrobium catenatum | reverse complement strand
GACCCCACGTAGTGGGATAAAGGCTTGATGTTGTTGGCGCTGTTGTTGGTTATTCAGATTCTGAATTCGCAGGTTGTAGGGTGAATAGAAAGAGCACTTCTAGAACATGTCAATTTATTGGAAATTCTCTAGTCTCTTGGTCCAGTAGAAAACAAAATTCAGTAGTACTATCTACTGTAGAAGCTGAATACATTTCATTAGGAAGTTGTGTGGCACAAGTTCTTTGGTTGAAATAATAGTTAATTGATTTTAGATTAACTATAGGCACTATTCCAATTTATTATGATAA
>NW_021354721.1:0-514 GCF_001605985.2 Dendrobium catenatum | reverse complement strand
AATACATCGATCAATAACGTAATTCTTCTCTACGATACGTATTCCTCCTTCGATTCATTCCACCAACCAATAATCTAAAAAAGCTCAATCCTTCTCCATTCAGTCATCAATCTAAGAGCTAGACATATCCCCTCTAAAGATTGACTATGCCTAGTGAGGACCATTCAGCCTCCTCCTCTTCCGCCGTAGGCAACAACAATGTGTCTGCCAAAGGAAACCAATATGCGGTGTTGGGAAGACCCTTCAATGAAGCGGTTGAGGCTGACCCATCGATCGTCAGCAGATCGGTCAACTTGCCAAGAGGGAACCATTCAACATCACCCTCAGTCCGGGAAAATTGCAATGCACCTGTTGAGCGAGTGGCATGGAGAAGAATACCTTCCAATGAAGTGCGACCTCCTAATAGAAATATTGGGAGATTAAATAACAATCGTGGAACTTTCAATGAAACGAGTCCTTATCAAACACGAAATGTTATGACCCCTCATATGGAGTTCCGACAACCTAACATGCA
>NW_021354720.1:0-206 GCF_001605985.2 Dendrobium catenatum | reverse complement strand
TTAGATATGCTAGTGGTGGATAACGCCCTTCGTGGAATAATCCTAGTTTAATCCTGTTTATTTTTCTTTTGGTTAGGATTTTTCATTTCCTTAAGATTAAACGTGTTAGTGGTAGATAATGCCCTTCGTGGCCTTGTAATAATTTAACATAGTTTTCATTTCTTTTAGGTTAAGATTCTTTCTTTCCTTAGGATATGACATGCTAG
>NW_021354719.1:0-203 GCF_001605985.2 Dendrobium catenatum | reverse complement strand
TTTTAAGATAACAAAATAGTAAAAAGTTTACACTTAACAAATTTTCCTAGCTTAGACTTTTGATTGTCCTCAGGAAATGGTGTAATTACCTATTGATTAGTTCATTAGCCTAAATAAAAATTATCAATTTAAAAATATTATAATGTAAATAATATTTCACTTTCATGATATAATTTGGAATGATCCATGTTTGTAAGTTAATT
>NW_021354718.1:0-1284 GCF_001605985.2 Dendrobium catenatum | reverse complement strand
AAAATCATATTAAATGAACCTTTAATGATGATAATTAACAAAAATATAATATTTTTACAGAAAACAAAATCATATAAAAGCCAGCTAAAGCCAGGATTCCTTCAAATCATATTAGCAAGACATGCAGATCATCATCATGTCCACGCTGGCCGGTGCTGTACTACAGAGACATCGAACAACTCCTCAAAGAGCCACCCCATCACCAACCCATAAATTTATTTCCGGATTCGAATTAAATTTCAATTGATTCGGTCGATAATAATTACTTTGTAGCCCATAGTTTTATACAGATTGGAATATAATCTATTAGTTTTTATACTGATTTGAAGCATAATTTTATTTCTTAAAATATTCAAAATAAAATATTCAGAATTGGTGTCATAATTATTCAAATTTTATCTTCAATAATCTTATAATTAAAAAATAATAATTAAAATGACTCTCAAAGTAGTCTCTAACTCTATCAAAGAATCATTTTGATCTCTCAATTCTTTAAAGATGAATCAAAATAGTCCGCCTGTAAGATAATTTTGATACTTTTTAAATACTTAAGAGATCAAAATGATCAATTAATATAGTTAAGAAATAATTTAGTCCTTCGTAAAGAATCAATGAACCATTTTGAATTTTG
Source organism: Dendrobium catenatum (assembly GCF_001605985.2). Lineage (NCBI taxonomy): Eukaryota > Viridiplantae > Streptophyta > Magnoliopsida > Asparagales > Orchidaceae > Dendrobium > Dendrobium catenatum. Next base: position 653 of record NW_021354718.1, on the reverse strand, counting down.
ATATTTTCCTCTATAATCAAAACAAGCATCTCAACATAACAAAATAACTTATGCTAAGAATGTCTTACTTCATGTTCTAATCAACATGAGTCAAGCACTTAGTAAAAGCAAGTGTCTCAATGTAACAAACCCAACTATACTAGAGTGCACTTAATAATATGATTGAAAATTTCACATGATTATTCGAGGGATCAAACGGTATTCAAATTATACGTAGTTAGAGCAGAAATAAGCAGTCTTCACGAGTTAAATCTAGTGAGCCTAAGATCAACGATTTCTGAGTTAAATAACGTATATATATGTCCAAAAATATATTAAATTTGTTGGTTGAATTAAGTTAAGGTTGAGATTTTTTATTTGTTTAATAAATGGGTTCGTCTCAGTTTAACTCTATTTGTGTTGCGTCATTTTCGAGTCAAACTTGAACTTGTCTAATGAACCCAAATTGATAATTTTGTGCCTATTGACACTCAACATTCTCTTTTCACTATATGATTTGTATTTTTATAGTTTCCACCTTACTCTAAAGATATTGATTGAGCATATCATTGACCACCCCATGTATTGTTAGATTTAATCAAGCATCGTCTATAATTTGTAAATCTCTGACATATATCAGCTAATGATTGATGCACAATTTTATAATTTTAGAT
>NW_021354717.1:0-359 GCF_001605985.2 Dendrobium catenatum | reverse complement strand
TGGGGAAAAGGGAATTGGTAGAGGCTATGGCCGGTGGTGGGAAATAGAAAGAGGAAGATGTCGTGGGGAAGGTGATGGTAAGATAAAGAAATAAAAAATAAAAAAAAATTAACCACGAACCCGGCCGTCTCTAAGGTTGGTGGGTGATGCGATAATCTCCCTCTCCAAGGGATCTCTCCAAAGCTCTCCAAGAACTCTCAAAGACTCTCACCACAAGTGTAGAAAGAAATTTTAATAATCATTCATTAACCATCAAAAGTACAAGAAGGAGGCTATAAATAGCCCATTACAATGTCATAAAATAAAAGACTAAAATACCCTTGAGGGGCTACAAGACTCAATCCCTCAAGCAAGGGTAA
>NW_021354716.1:0-404 GCF_001605985.2 Dendrobium catenatum | reverse complement strand
ATTCAAAAAGTTTTCAAACTAATTTTTTATGAATCCCTCTCTTATACCACTTGAAAGTTTGTTAGGGATGTTAAGCCCTATAGAACTGGCCCAAGCTAACTAAGAGGGGGGGGGGTGAATTGGTATTTTAAAAATTTCCTTTTCACAAAGAAGTAAAATCTTATAAACTAAAATCACACCACAAAAAATAATGCAAAAATTAAAGTGCGGAAGCAAGAAACTAGAACATAGAGATTTATAGTGGTTTGGTCAACTCGACCTACGTCCACTCCCCGGAGGCGCCCTACGAGTATTGTAGTACAATTGTGACTCTCCTTTAGCCCCCACAGCTAGGCGGAGAAGCCTTTACAAAGAACTTCTTTTTGCTTCCCCGACAAGGCAGAGAACCTATCTCCTTTTGCTTC
>NW_021354715.1:0-275 GCF_001605985.2 Dendrobium catenatum | reverse complement strand
CATAGCATGCCCACGCATCTTACAAAAGGAACAAAATATAGGCAACTTTTCAAAATCAACTTTTGGAAATAACCTTTCATTTCATAACCAATCCAAATTTTAGTAGGATGTTTCTTAGAAACATCCAACTCAATCAAAACCCTAGCAACTGACGAACTAGACACAAAAGCAGTCGCTTGATCAGTCAGTAAGGGACGGCCGAAGATGGATGCCAAACCAAATAAAATTTGATGATTAAAATAATGCATAAGCAAATTAGGAAATGAAGAGATTCT
>NW_021354714.1:0-495 GCF_001605985.2 Dendrobium catenatum | reverse complement strand
TTTAAATTGGCTTATAATGAATTAGTTTGATTTAATCAAAGCAAATTTTGTTAAATCGATTTGAGTTTTGTTTGGAGTTGAATTAAATCTAGATTGAAATTGTTTTGATTTGGTTTGAACAAAAATGGTCGAGTCGACGCTACATCAGCGGGTATCCACCTAAGGGAAATCCTATTGGATGACATCTAAGCTAGGTTACGGAAACGTAGGAGCTAGATATTGAATTCTGAAAGATTGACCTCGAATAATGAGGTAAACAAATGGATCCCCAATGGGCATGATAAACTTGCCAAAGTTTATCGTGCGTATTGGTGTTGACCGAAATGATTAACTAGATTCAGAGTTGAAGTTGAAGATTTGAGTTTATGAATTGAAAAAATTTTGAGAATTGGTTGAAAATCTAGAGAAAAGTTGATAGAGTTTTGATTTGATTCAGTGATTTTGAAGTTGATGTTAGAATTGATGGCTTTAGTAAATAATAACTAAAAATATTAG
>NW_021354713.1:0-218 GCF_001605985.2 Dendrobium catenatum | reverse complement strand
GCACCACTGACAACAACCCGGATTTCAAGACTAATAACGACGCAAGTTATTTTGAGTGGGATACTCTCAATCTTCAAATCCTCAAATCTTCAATCTCGTTCTTCTTTGGACTCCTTTTCTTCAATCTTCTTGGAATCTTCGTAGTGGATTACCCAAATGGACAAGAGGGCACTTCCCTCTAAGGGCGAAGGCCACTCTTTCCTCTTTGGGTAAGGAGG
>NW_021354712.1:0-1122 GCF_001605985.2 Dendrobium catenatum | reverse complement strand
TTAAGTCAAGGCAAAGAATTGCTCATAGAAGTCTCCTCCCTCGTCGGTTCGGAAATGCTCTAATAAGCAATCATTGAACTCTCTCCAACTCCGGATGGGCTCCCTCCTGTCATGCTACTGATACCATGCCAAAGCTTTCCCTTCCAGACACAGACCCACCGCTGTCAATTTTTCATCCTCTGTTAACCCGTTGACAGCGAAGTAACGCTCCACCTTGTAGATCCAGCCATGGCCGTCTTCCCCCTCGAAAACGGGCATTTTCAACTTCCTCACCTTGGGATCTCCCCAGTATCCTCCATAGCCTCCCATTCCTCTCATAGGAGGCGCTCCCCAAGTGTCCCGATCGTCCCTCCGACGAATATACTCGAACCCCTCTTCATACTCTCCTCTCCTCCCTTCAACATCATCACCTCGATGCTGAATACCTTCAAATTCAGCACCTCGACGATGACGTTCCTCTCTTCTTCCTTCAAAATCTCCCCCTCGACGCTGAATTCTTTCGAATTCAGCACCTCGGCGATGAGATCCCTCTCTCCTCCCACCAAAATCAGCACCTCGACGCTGGATTCTTTCGAATTCAGCACCTCGGCGGTGGAAATCTTCCCGTCTGCCGATAAAATCAGCCTCTCGTTTGTCATATCCCCTACTCAACCCCCTCCCTCGAAAGTGGTTCTAGCGGAGGCATCCCGTCATCTCCCTCTAGAACTTCCACTTTCGGATTTTCCTTACCCCCAAAACGGGTTAGGATTTCCTCCCCTTCCATGGCTGCCCACAGTCTCAGATGACGCCGGTTTTTGTTTTTCTTCCATCATTTTCTTCATTAATTCTTCTAACACGGCGAATCTTCCGTCCGTCTTCTCTTGGATTGATGAGAATTGATTTTGAAATTCTAAGATATTGTCTTCGAAATCCGTCTTTAATTGCCCTAGCTCTCCTTCCAAGACCTCAACCTTTCTTCTGGCCATAGTGCCTTCTCTGTCCTTGAGAATTCCGATTCCAATGGAGATGATCTACCGCTGGAATTTCAGAGATCCAGCAGCCAAGGGTTCCAAATCGACGCTCTGATACCAATTTGATAGGAAACACTTGGATTAACAAGTGTTCCTAGCCACAATCAGTAAA
>NW_021354711.1:0-336 GCF_001605985.2 Dendrobium catenatum | reverse complement strand
TACTCTTGGCTCCCCTCTCCAGATTTCTCTGATTTTCTATCAGCTTGGCCAACTTCATGACATCCCCCAAGTCATGAGGCATCAGAACCTTCACTGCTGCTCGGATCTCCGTCTTCAACCCCTTCATGAAATTCCCCTCCAATATTGTATCTGATAATTGCTCCACCTTGCTGGCTAGGTCCTCAAATCGCTCCCAGTAGTCTGCTACTGATCCCTCCTGCGTTAGAGCAAAGAACTGCTTATAGAAGTCTCATCCCCGGTCAGTTTGGAAGAGTTATATTATACAGTCCTTGAATTTTCTCTAGTTCCTAATAGGTCTCATCTGATCTCTCCACT
>NW_021354710.1:0-407 GCF_001605985.2 Dendrobium catenatum | reverse complement strand
GATTGGTGAAAGGGTGGATAAGATGCGGAAATAATAGATCTGCTGCAAATACATTCAGGAGGTCATAGCGGATAAAATGATCCTCCGCCAACAAATACAAGACACTTGTGGATAACAACAATGTGTATGTCTTACGCACAACGAACCACTGTGGACACAAGTACATTGTTGAGTCTACTGAATAGGTTTTTAAACCTATGTTAATGTCCCAAGGCTACCAATAGGGGGGAATGAATTGGTATTTTTAAAAATGAACCCTCTTTGAAAATGTGTTGAACCGAAATGAAATTTTTTTATTATTATTAAATTTTTATAGAAAAAGTTTTTCAACCACTGAGTTTTTAAACAAAAGAAAAATGCGGAAAATAAAAAGCAGTAAAGTAAATGATACAAGATTTATAGTGGTT
>NW_021354709.1:0-239 GCF_001605985.2 Dendrobium catenatum | reverse complement strand
TAAATAGAATGTATGATTTTATTTTATTTTTTGGTTTGATTTGAAATAAAGTGAATTAAATGAAAAGCGTAAAATCATTGTGCCTGGGATTGCCGTTGGAGGGTGACGACAATGATAGGAAGCGACCGATGGTCATTGATGGCGGCGGTGGATGAAACCCAGTGGTGGTTGGCGCACGGCGGTGGTCGGCGGTGGACATCGGTCGGTGGTGGGCGGCGGTTGTGGACTGCAGTTAGCAG
>NW_021354708.1:0-389 GCF_001605985.2 Dendrobium catenatum | reverse complement strand
AACATAACAACAAGTACAAAAATATAAAATAAACATAACATATAGATTATCACATCACATCTAAAGGGATTGGGAAAGACAATACTCAAGAAGTATATCTAAAAATCACAGGGGCCCTGGTCTAGAGGAGGAGGCTGGTTGAACATAGAAAAATAGCTATTCATCTTAGCCACGTTGGTTTTCACTAAGTCAAATTGACCTCAAATCCAACCCATGTCCTACTGGTACTATTCATCCTACTAATTTAGATGAGTCTCAATTTCATGAAAGCATTGATCAAAATGACTCTCTAGATGGTCAAAGCGATGGACCATCTGATAAAAGTCAGGCCCATGAGCAAGCGTAGGTGAAGGTGTTAGTGCTAGTGCGGGTGCTAGTGCTCCCCCTTT
>NW_021354707.1:0-205 GCF_001605985.2 Dendrobium catenatum | reverse complement strand
ATCGTCCGGGACGATCGGCTTAAAACAGAAAGTCTAATTTAAGGATTCTTTATTAAGGCAGCCGACATTAACTATCGGCCTGGACGATACGTGTATCGGCCAGGACGATAAGCTCAAAATAGAAAGAGATAGCCGCCTTAGACAGTTTAGGCATACTGAATTTTAAAATATCGGCCAGGCCGATTCCAGGACCGGCCTGGACGAA
>NW_021354706.1:0-299 GCF_001605985.2 Dendrobium catenatum | reverse complement strand
CAGATTAGCATAACACAGTTAAGCCTCCAACAATAGGCAAACCAACAATACCCCCTCCAATTCTTATAGTCGGTCCAATCCTCAGCAAAGAGAACCTGAAGCCTATTCTCCATACTCACAAACAAAAGAGGCACCCAATATCTCATATAATACTTCCTGAAAAACATCTCCTGCTTGCTCGAATAAGTAGAATTCCCAGAATAATTCGGCTTAAAAACATAACAAATATAGCATCTAAACACCTCCAAACCAATACCCTTCAAATACCGAAAATAAAAAGTCAGCTGGAATGAGACCTG
>NW_021354705.1:0-441 GCF_001605985.2 Dendrobium catenatum | reverse complement strand
GTTATAGGTTTGCGACGGATTTGAGGAAAAAAAATACGATGAAAATGTTGAAACAACGTTTGTGATGGACCCATTTGTTATAAATGGCGGATTAACTAACATAAATTCACTGCAATTTTTGATGGAATATGTGGTGGACCAGAAAAAGTAAACAATCATTTCATTTGAGATTATTCCGTCCCAAATCCACCATAAATCTACTGCAAAGATTTTGTGATGTATTTTGTTCGTCGAAAAATATTTTTGGATGCCCATTTTACCATCAGAACCATATCCACCGCAAATCTGCCACATGTTGCTGGTTTTCATGTAGTATTTTGTAACAACACTTTTGCAATGTCTATTACTTGGAATCTGGTGTTTCATGCCTGTACAAAGCACATCGAGATCGATCATCATTTCAATCGGGATTTGCATCCATGCAAAACACATTGAGGCTAA
>NW_021354704.1:0-345 GCF_001605985.2 Dendrobium catenatum | reverse complement strand
CTCATCTTGAAAGAAACAACAGCAGGTAAAATCACTACAGAATTTCCCCAAACAACACTTAATAGTCCCCCAACAGAAAGAGGGAAAACAAAAACCAGAAAAAGCACCCCTGTCCAGTAACTCAGAGCAGAAAACAAAATTATCCAAAACAAACACCACAACAAGGTCAAAATCAGCAGCAGCAGCAGCATGATAACACCCAGCCATGTTAAAGACCATAATGAAAAGCCCAATCAGCAACCATAACCAATAATCTTTAACAGCAGTAATAGACATCCCAAAAAGTCTCAGAAACCAATAGGTTCCATAAATCCCCCAAACCGACACCAGATACTGCCCACCAAC
>NW_021354703.1:0-364 GCF_001605985.2 Dendrobium catenatum | reverse complement strand
AGAAACATATAACATAGAAAATTTAGTGACACCTTACTTTAAGATTAGTGAATATTTTTAAATTAAAATTCAATCAATTAGAAAACTTGAACTAATAAATGACCTAGGACATATCAAAACCACACAAGCTGTTGCACACACTTAAAATTATTTGTTAGGACAACTGACTTTAGCTTTAGGTTAGGCCGATGTTTATTTCCTTACTGCATTGTGACGGGCTTTCTCGGCTTTCATTGCATGTTGGATGTAAAAATGTTGGTGTGTTTGTTTATTTTCTTTTACTGCACTCTGTGATATGATTTGATTGACGATTAGATTACCCATAAGTTAGGGGCGATCTGGTTGTTCACAAAATTTTTTGCAG
>NW_021354702.1:0-342 GCF_001605985.2 Dendrobium catenatum | reverse complement strand
AAAAACTTTTTATTCCAAATATTTTTATGCTAAAAACTTACTTTAAAAAATATTAAATAACAATCTCAAACCAAACCTTAAGTCTTTTTCTTAAAAAAAAAAAATTTATTTTAGTTTTTAGAATAGGTTTTTCAGACGTAGCTACTTAGCCTATACCAAATATACTAAAATAAAATCATTATATTATAGAAGGATTTAAAGAATTTATGGATCTTAAATCATGCACATTTTCTAATTATGCTCATTTCGACTAAACAGTGGACTTAAATTTTATGAAATTTCAATTTTATTTTTTAATCAAGCACTGAAATGGGACCACCTCAAAAAAAAAAAAAAAACATG
>NW_021354701.1:0-245 GCF_001605985.2 Dendrobium catenatum | reverse complement strand
TTGACTTTTATGAATTAGAAGTTATATTTATGAATAATCATCACTCATTCATTCCATTGCAACTTAAGAATTAAATGATAATGGAAAAGGGAAAGATAGTGTGATTGAAAGCATAGTAACTATATCATTGTCTTTATTTATATGATAATTTTTTTTAAAAATATAAAATTACTTTGTTTACAAAAAAATATGATAAAAAACTAATGATTGACATAATAAAAGGTTTGTTGATAAAGATTTGTAAT
>NW_021354700.1:0-288 GCF_001605985.2 Dendrobium catenatum | reverse complement strand
GGATTTAATGAGATAATTAATTCTTGATTAATTAATAAATCAAGATTGGAAAGGAATATTTCATCCTATCTTAATTTAAAATTTAAATAAGAATTGATTTAATAGGTTTCCTAAAATAAGATTTATAATTTAAGTAACTATTTGAAATTCAAATTGATTTGAATTTATTCAAATAATTGTTACCAAATTTATGAAATCTAATTTAGGAAAGAATTGATAGCAAGTGGGTAAGTAGGGAGGGGCCAAAGAAGGCCGGCGGCTTATAGAGGAAGGAAGGAATTTAATGAG
>NW_021354699.1:0-809 GCF_001605985.2 Dendrobium catenatum | reverse complement strand
CATCTGATGATCAGGGTCCTTCGTTTTTCTAGTCTGTCTTTTTCTGCTGTTTGTTTCCTGTAGTATTTAGTCTGTTTTAGTTTTTGTTTTCTCTTTTTCTTTTGTTTGTCTAGACCCTCTTTTTGTGATGACAAAAGGGGGAGTAGGATGTGGTAGGAAAAAGGGGATGTGCTTATAACTTTAAATTTCTAGTGAACTATTTTTTTTCTCTGAGTTTTTCCTACTTGTGTTTGGGATCATCAAAAAGGGAGAGATTGTTACAAATCTATTTTCATGGCTTATATTTTGATGATTGATAGACACTATTTTTCTTGGACTACTTATTGCTTCTAACTTTTCAGGAATCGAAGATCGGACGAACAAACGAAGCTAGTTCAGGATTGCGTAGGTTTAGGTTTGAGTCAGTCTGTACTTTTGTTTTTCACTTCTTGAGTCTCTTGTAATGGTCAAAGAGACTGATGCTAAGTAACCCTACACACACACACACTTGAGAGACTTACAATTTTTGTTTTTACTCATATCGGCCAGGACGATTTTTTACATCGTCCCGGATGATCAGGCTTAAAATAGAAAGTCTAAATAAGGATTCTTAATTAAGGCAGCCGTTATTAACATATCATCCTGGACGATATGTGTATCGGTTAGGACGATAAGCTCAAAACAAAAAGAAGTAGCCGCCATAGACAATTAAGGTATACTGTATTTTTAAATTATCGGCCACGACGATCATTGATCGGCCTTGACGATATTCCCAAATTATGCCTTAATTGATTAGGAAATCAAGGAAATAATTAAGGATGATTGATACG
>NW_021354698.1:0-271 GCF_001605985.2 Dendrobium catenatum | reverse complement strand
ATTAACCTTAATAAATTGTAATAATTTATGATTTTTTAAGATTTAAAAAATTTAATGAATATGATTTATAATTATTTTAATGAAGTTCTCAAAATTAAATAAAAATCAGAAACTAACTTTAAATAAACTATTATTTAAACATAAAAAATTTAATAAAGATCATTTAGAATTATTTCAAACTTTAATTAATAATTAATTTGAAGATTAGCACAATACCACACATTAAAAATAAAATTTACAAAATTCTTACACATTAAAGTAGCAACACCTC
>NW_021354697.1:0-1151 GCF_001605985.2 Dendrobium catenatum | reverse complement strand
TCTAAAACGTGTACTCTTATTAATGACTTGATCGCCTAAAGTCACAATCCCCTCACTAGGTTTATTACTACTAAAATTACACTCTCTATATTCCGTTTTAGATCTACTCAAGCGAAGACCTTTGGACTCTAAGGTTGACTTCCATAATTCAAGTTTACCTTCAACTCCCTCTCTTGTCTTATCAACAAGAAGAATATCATCAGCAAAAAGCATACACCAAGGTACATCCTCTTGCAAATGTCTAATGAGAACATCCATGATAAAAGCAAAAAGATATGGGCTAAAGGCTGATCCTTGATGTAACCCAACCGAAATAGGGAAATACTTGATCAAACCACATTGTGTTTGAACACAAGTAATAGCTCCTGCATACATATCTTTAATGATTTGAATATAAGCATTATTAACTCCTTTCTTTTCAAGAACTCTCCATAGCACTTCTCTTGGAACTTTATCATATGCTTTTTCTAAATCAATAAATATCATATGTAGATGATCCTTATTTTCTCTATATTTCTCCATCAAACCTCTTAATAAATGTATGACTTCCATAGTCAACCTACCCGGCATGAATCCAAATTGACTTTGAGAAACATTAGTATCACACCTTAACCTATGCTCCATAACTCACTCCCATAGTTTTAAAGTATGACACATTAACTTAATACCTCTATAATTCGTACAATCTCGTGCATCACCTTTATTCTTAAAAATAGGAATTAACACACTTATTCTCCACTCATCTGGCTTCTTTTTAGTCTTCAAAATAGTATTAAAACGTTTAGTAAGCCAAGAAATCCCTTCATCTCCTAAGCAATTCCACACCTCTATTGGAATAGCATCAAGTCCAACAGCTTTTCCACCGTTCATTTTCTTTAAAGCCTCTCTAACTTCAGTTTTACTAATACGCCGATAAAAACAGAAATCTTTATTTTCATTTAGGATGCTAAGGTCACTATTTTCAATCTTATTTTCACAATCTTCATTAAAAAGTTTAGCAAAAAATCTCATCCACCTTTGTTGAATATCATCTTCTAAGAAAAGTATTTAGTAAATATTTAAAATTATTTTCATTTTTAAAATCTAATTTATTAAAAGATAAATAATTAAATTTTTAAATGATAAATAAATAATTAAATAGTTTTAATTTC
>NW_021354696.1:0-242 GCF_001605985.2 Dendrobium catenatum | reverse complement strand
GAATCTGGCACTTCTTCTGCCCTCGGGAATTGTAGTAGAGCAGGTTCCAATACTCTACGAGTATAAACCCCGATGAATATAGGACTCTCCTCGTTGATGTTCGCCATTTCTTTGGCTAATTTGGCCAGACAATCTGCTTTAGCATTCTGTCCTCGAGGAACTCGAGCCATTTTGACATTTGGAACTTGCTTCAGAAGCTCGAGAGCTCGTCTGTGATAGTGGGCTAATTCAACTTTGCCAAC
>NW_021354695.1:0-419 GCF_001605985.2 Dendrobium catenatum | reverse complement strand
AGGTAGAATGAATCAGTTAACATTTACAAATTATCTGTTCTTCTGGATCTTGAAAATTCTGCAAATGCTAGAGAATTTATTTTGTTTGCACTGTTTACGTGGATGGATTGAATGCTTACATATTTATGTTTCTTTTTTCATTGATTTATTTTAGCTTATACATCTTCAGTGACTTAAAGAAAAAAGCGTGAAAGCAGATTGTCATCCTTATAGATAATATCACTACAGGAAAACCCCATATTACCGGCGGACGAAATACGCCGGAAAACATAGATATTCCAACGGAAATATACGTTTCCGGCGCACGTTGCGGCGGAAATTCATACGCCGGTTTCGGCCGCGTCGATAAATTATTTCCGGCGCCAATTTTGCGTCGGAAATTTCTCCGGCGCAGTTTCCGACGTACTACCGGCGAAAAA
>NW_021354694.1:0-248 GCF_001605985.2 Dendrobium catenatum | reverse complement strand
ATCTTAAATAATAATTTAGAACTTGAACAATAGAGTACTTAACTTTTATGAGAAAGTCACATAATTTATTATTCATTAGATATTCAATTGCAATTCAGGGCTAAATTGTAGATAGAGAATTGACATAATTATATAGCTCTAATTATGAATTTCTTATTGATGATTATTTTCTATATAATGATTAAATTCATGGATGATTCAATATTTTAAATTTAGTAAATTATACTATAAATTAAAGAGTGAAATTT
>NW_021354693.1:0-304 GCF_001605985.2 Dendrobium catenatum | reverse complement strand
GATCGTATCAATCAGCCTTAATTATTTTCCATAATTGCCTGATTAATTTAGGCATAATTCTGCTGTATTGTCCAGGCCAATATGGAGATCGTCCGGGATGATAATTTAAAATAAGGAATACCTAAATTGATCATGGTGGATGATTCTTTCTGATTTGAGCCTATCATCCTAGCCGATACACGTATCGTCCAGGATGATTTTCTTAATGACGGCTGTTTAACCAGGATACCATAATTAGGGTTTTTATTTTTAGTTGAATCGTCCTGACCGATGTACTCAAAACAGAAAAATTCAGAAAACCCCT
>NW_021354692.1:0-293 GCF_001605985.2 Dendrobium catenatum | reverse complement strand
GGGAGAACTTCCTCCCGCTGTGGTAATGCTGGCAGCCGAGTTTCTCGTAGGAGTTGAAGGATCTCATTCTGAGACTCTTCCATTTTTTGGATCCTCTCTTCTAGAGAGGGTCCCGAGGTTCGTTCACCAGCGGCATTTTGCCCCCAGGGTATAAAGAGGCAGATATTGGGCGTTTATGATTTATAGACTGATTTCTGGACTGGTGGGTGTTGACCTCATTTTTGTGTGAGGTCACTAAGATCCTTCCAGAATCCACATCCAATCCTAGACCCTAGGATCTACTCTAGACCTTA
>NW_021354691.1:0-290 GCF_001605985.2 Dendrobium catenatum | reverse complement strand
CAGGACGATTGGTTCTCTGTAAAATTTTCATCCAGACAAAATTAAATTATTGTTCATGGCGATTGGTCCACTGGAAAATTTTTGTCTAGACGAAATTAAATATCGTCCAGGACGATCTGGTCTGTGGGAAATTTTCGTCAAGACGAAATTAAATTATTGCCCATGGCGATTGGTCCTCTGGAAAATTTTCGTCCAGACAAAATTAATAATCGTCTGGGACGATCGGTCCTCTGTAAAAATTTCGTCCATACGAATATATTTTCATCAAAATGATTAACCGACTCAGAACG
>NW_021354690.1:0-203 GCF_001605985.2 Dendrobium catenatum | reverse complement strand
AATTGTTCAACCTTTGACAAGTGACAAATTTTCAAACTAAAAAACAAAAAAAACACAGAAACAAAAGACAACAACAAATAGAAATAAAATAAACTAAATCAAACACATAAAGAATATATCAAGTTTGTAGAAAATTTTATCTAAGTATTAAGATCAATCACACCTAACTTTATTCTTATTGTGCTAAAAATATCAAAGGTTAG
>NW_021354689.1:0-223 GCF_001605985.2 Dendrobium catenatum | reverse complement strand
AACCCCCCTTGCACCCTTCTCGTTGTATTCAGGACATACAGCATGTCGCTTCCAAAGAACGTCCTAGTATTAACACAATGCATTAAATAATTCATGTCATAAATATTGACAAGTCTTATGCTGGTTATCAACTACCTAATGCAATCATTCACTTTTCTCATCCAGAACTTCGAACCTGGCAATAGTAGTGTTAAATAAAATAAATATTCTTTTTAAAAATAAC
>NW_021354688.1:0-211 GCF_001605985.2 Dendrobium catenatum | reverse complement strand
GAGCTCAGATTTAGTCAATTTTGGTGTTCTTGGGTTCTTATTTCCGATACGATAAGTTCAACTATAAGTTTACTGAAATCGGAGTTCAGACGGTCTTTGAATTAATTTTTTAAGTTTCCAACCGTATTTCTGCCTTGAGATTTGTGATTTGTGCTCGATCAAGATAATTTTATGATGATGATGATATATATATATATATATATATATCCTT
>NW_021354687.1:0-501 GCF_001605985.2 Dendrobium catenatum | reverse complement strand
GAAAAGTCATCCATTACCTCAAACATTATTTGGGAATATTGCACGTAGATTTAATCCAAAATGGTTTGAGGAATATCCTGATTGATTAGAATATAGCATACATAAAGATGCTATTTTTTGTTTGAATTTTTTTTATATATTATTTTTTTAAAAGTTTGCCCCCCCCTAAGAAATAAGGCTGGTTCCGCCCCTGAATGAGATCAACATGCAATGTACATTGGAGTGATGTGGACTCTCTCTAATTTACCAAAATGTTAATCTCAAAAAGGCTATAAATAGTACATTCTCTACAAAAAAAATGTCAAATACCTAATAAAACTAAATAACTCTTTTATTTTCTAGCTATTATTGTCAACAACAACGACCAACAATCACCGCCATCATCTCCTGATTTATGTCAAGTTTAACCATGTTGTGGGTCTCCGAAAGGTTTTCGCTCGTGTGGTTCGAATGCAAAGAGTACCATCACACTATCCCGTAGGACAAAATGATCGTAGACCT
>NW_021354686.1:0-299 GCF_001605985.2 Dendrobium catenatum | reverse complement strand
AAGATTTTAAAAAAATATTTAAAATTTATCATTTGTGCAAGTTATTATCATTGGAGTGTGCATTTGATTACATTTAGGATGGCCTACAGATACCTTATGTCTACTTATACGAGTGTTACGGATTAGGTGGGGTGAAGACGAGTTAGGTTTTATATATTATATATAGGAGATATATTGTTTAGTTAGTGTTGGCTCATGTGAGTTATTATATCATCTAACATAGTTTGCAGGAGATTTTTGTTCAATAAACATTAGGAGATCATTCTCTTGCATGTAAGTAAACTACATTGTTTGTTACG
>NW_021354685.1:0-205 GCF_001605985.2 Dendrobium catenatum | reverse complement strand
AAGCGTTCCCATGTGCACATGAGCAATCATGTCCAAAAAAACATGTAAAAAAGATAACATTGAATAATTAACTTAGGAAAATAAAGAAAATAGTTTATTGGGATCTCTATAATGGAATATGCATTTATTCAATGATGTGATGGATTAAATATGAAGATATATAAAGCAAGTTAATAAAAGGGGACAAAATACACCATTTTTATGA
>NW_021354684.1:0-631 GCF_001605985.2 Dendrobium catenatum | reverse complement strand
ACAAATTTCAGTTTAAAATAGTTAATTCGGGTGAGTCGATTTGAGTTTAGTTTGAAGTTGAATTAGATTTTGATTGAATTGATTTTGATTTGGGTTGAACAAAAGGGTTGAGTCAAAGCTACATCAGTGGGCGTCCACTAAGGGGAGTCATAAAAGTGATGTCTACACTAGGCTACGAAAATATATGCGCTAAAGATTGAATCGGGGAAATTGACCTTGAATAATGAGGTCAACACATGTCCATCGGTTGCTCGCATCCTTGTTGAATTGGATGTTACCAAAACATTTCCGGATATGATTTGGGTGGGTTCACCTAATGATGAAGATCAAAACCTGCAAGGAAGAAATACAAAACAAACTATAGATAGAACAGTAACTATGTTCTGTTTGATATATGCAAAAAATGATCACTCCTCCACAGTTTCGGTGATATACCTATTCCCCTCTTATGGTACTCTAAACGGGGACTGAAAGCTTAAAGGTGAAAATAGTACTACCTAACTAAATAAAGCAACTAAGATAGTGGGCACATGCATAATAACGGTCAATAAGAAATGCTCGATCAAAATAATTTTTTGATGACATATCAAAACTAAACTTAATAACCAAATTTTTATGTTCAACTTGCGAA
>NW_021354683.1:0-282 GCF_001605985.2 Dendrobium catenatum | reverse complement strand
AATTTATATAATATTATATATATTATTAAAACTATATCATAAGTTTTATTTACCTATAGTCTACATTTGTATTTACTCGGATCTATTACACGATGATCTAAAATATTGAGTTGAAAAGCTTGATCAAGAAGAACTCATGAAGTCGTTCAGTCTTCAAGATTATTATTCCAAAAAATTTTACTGCTCCTGCTGAATACTTATCAACTTACTAGACAGTTTTTTCCTTATAGTATCTCATCTTCCCCACTCAATAAAACCATTAATGTCATGACACCGAGTTGG
>NW_021354682.1:0-274 GCF_001605985.2 Dendrobium catenatum | reverse complement strand
GTCCTTCAATAAGAAGTTTAACAGCCAATTTTTGTTTCAAAAAAATTTCCTCATGAGCTTGTAATTTATAAAGTTAATCTTTAGCCTCTCTCAATAAACAAAAATTAGCTTTGGAAGGTACCAATTGGCACTTAGCGACATAAAATTCACCTTATCTTTGGCAATTAAAATGTTAGGAAAAAGATTATTAAAAACATTATGATTCCACCTTTTTAAAACAAACTTAAGCCTTTTCACCTTAAACCAAAATCTTCTCATACTAGAAATAGCATTA
>NW_021354681.1:0-233 GCF_001605985.2 Dendrobium catenatum | reverse complement strand
CTAATTCCCTAGATTCGTTATCTTTCTATGTTATTTAAAACACTAAAATTTTAGACTTTAAGGTTATGAATATAAAAATTTTCACACCCTCACGAGCCTCACGAGTCCAGGCAAAAACAAAAGCAGCACACAGTCGCCAAAAAACTAATAAAAGCAGGTAATCCTAAAGGCAATCAGATCATCACATCAAATATAGATTAACGAATTAATAAATGTCCATAGGCAAAGTTGCC
>NW_021354680.1:0-511 GCF_001605985.2 Dendrobium catenatum | reverse complement strand
ATCATCTAGTATGATCTTGTGATCGTTTGGGACGATTTGTTCAAAATACCATATTGACTAGTACGACATTAGATGATGGGTGGCAATCTTCATATCGTCCCGAAAATGTCTCGGGATGTATTCCTGTATTAAGCTGATAGTTATGAACGATATTGATCGTATAATATGAATAGTTTAATCACATGTAATTAGCCAGATGCCATAATCTGAGTTTTTATTTTTAAACAGATCATCCAGGACGTCCTGTATTATATATTCAAAAATAGAAAAAATCTCAAACTCACCAAATTTCTTCTCCTTAGTGTATGTGTGAGGTTACTTAGCTTGGGGTCTATCATACTCAGGATTTGACTCAAGAAAGATAAAAGTACATTAAAGTGAAAATATATATTGACTCGATCCTAAACTATCCTATCTTGAGTTGATTTTCATTGCAAGTGAACTTGTGGACCTGAAAGGTTAGTCAATAAGGGAAACAAAACATATATACAAGAAACGCAGTAATAAAGAA
>NW_021354679.1:0-3361 GCF_001605985.2 Dendrobium catenatum | reverse complement strand
TACATTTCTGAGAATTAACATATCCTCCAACAGAAAGATCAATCCCTCCAATAAAACTCATGACACAATGAGCTTTTCTTAGAAAAAAAAAAAACACTTCACATTGCTTTCCTCGAAGGATCTGAGGGTCTCTTTATCATTGTTCTTCATTAGCCTCGCATTTCCCAGCAACAAAATAAAAGTCCGGTCTTGCCATAGCATCACCCCAAACAAATAAACTTTTTCATCAGCCCTATCATGAATCGCAAGATCTGAAATCATCATGTTGTAAATATAAACATCCTTGTCAGGTATATCAACAAATACCTGTTGGGCGTCATCAAGGAATCCAAATTTTGCATACATCGAGGCAAAATTAATTTTGACAAACACATCCAGCTCAAAACCAGCTTTTATAAGTGGGACAAGGATCTTTACACTAGTTTACAAATTAAGAAGTCTCATGCAAGGCTTTAGAAACTTCATCCTGGCTAAAAACTCTCCGACTTGTTGCGTGCTCCTCATATGCATGTCCACTTTTTGCTGTTGCCTTGCACTTTGCTTAGCCTTTATATTAAATTTCCTTAGAGGATGCTTGAAGACATAACCCAGTTCTCCATCTTCAAAAATAGCTATCGGCTTCTTGGATTTGTCCTCTAAGAGCCTTGATTCTTCAAGTGCCAGAAGATCGACTATCTCCTCATTATATGGCTCTAGAAATGAAACTTTCATACTATAGTGAGAATTGTGACCCTCAAGCTTATCACAGATTTGACGAACAAACCTCGGAATAACACCAACGTCATTTTGAAATTCTCCATTCTTTGCATTAGCTGTTCCTCCTTCCATGCTGTATGTTTTTCCAATACCTATCTGACTGTATGAAAAAATAGTACAGCTAAAATGCTCAAGAACTTCGCTCACAATAGGGAAGACTGCTTGCTCAAACAAATCATTTTGAAGTGATGATGGACCAAAGAGCTTATGAAAAGTAAAGGTATTATCAATCTGCTTGTTAGCAATGTTATGAACAGTAGCAACTTCTCTCCATTGCTTGTTGCAGGATATCACCACTGGCTTATTGTATCTCATTTCATCATCATTCGAACGCCTAAAACAGCTCAAATAATTGAAGGAAATTAATGTAGTGGGATCACAGGAACCAAGCGGGAGTGAGAGCGAAAATGCAGTTCGAAGGGAGGCGGGAGTGGGCTTGGGATCGTCGGAGCATAGTGGTAATTGGAGCGGAAGCGGACTGTTGTTAGGGAGAGAATAAGAATCGCCATTCCACTCGTGAGAATGAGTAGGATTGCAACTCTGGTTGCGAGATGAAGCGAATGAGAAATTGGCGTCGAGTTGTGGATCTGCTGAGGCCATGGACATGAGAGCAGAAGTTGGAAGTAGTGTTGTAGTCGAACACGAGGCCGGTTGTGCGGGCGCGCTAGAAGAGTAGGGGAGAGACAACGAAGACACAGGCGAATTAGGAGGAGAGATATAGGGTCGAAATTGCTAGAGACACACTGATATGGGATTGTTCAAGTGAAGCATGCATGATAGGTTGCTGGTTCACTGTAGGAGGCGGAAGTTGGGTTGTATCGTAGAAGGTGTCAAAGGGAAGTTGCGAATCTGGAAGCGGAAGAGGCCCGACGAACTACTCTTCCTCGACAATGTTAACATCATCGGTTGAAGGATTTCATTGGAGCTGGGTGGGTTGCGCGGGCCTTGTTGGGGAAGCAAAGGGATGATGCAAGAATGGTCGGATTGGGAGCGAGCGGTAATGGCGGAGTGGTAGAGGCAAAATCTTGCAGGAGGGGGTTAGGATCGCGAGTGTGGTCGCGAGACGAAGTGGTGGCAAGATCATGGACGACTGAATGGGGCTGGAGTGGAGGCGAGTCTTGGACGAAGGCCGCAGGTTGATTGCGGACTAAATAGTCAGGCAAGGGATTCCGCCATTTGAGCGGAAGTTCAAGCAGAGGATAGTGGGGCGGCCGATCTCGTCATTGGAGTGGAAGTTGGAGCGGAGGATAGTCATCTTCTTCATCGTCGACTGTTCATCTCCTTTGGCATCGATCATCGTCGACCGCCAATCTCCTTCGACGAGGATCGTTGTCAACCGCCCATCTTCTTTGGCGTTGATCTTCGTCGGTCGCCCATCTTATTCGGCGTCGATCTTCATCGAACGCCCAATTTCCCTGGCTTTGATTTTCGTCGACAGCCCACCTTCTGCAATCCATCCTTCTTCGCAAGTTCCGGGCTTTGATACCAACTGATGTGGGGAGATCGTCGTTGGATCGTTGGAAGAAGCCGATGCTTGAAGGAATTCCCAATCCATGAACAAGCATAAGCTTAAAGCTTCAAAGAGATGTAATATTCTTCATTAATTGACCCCAAGACTCTTTACATCAGCTATATGTAACTTTGCAATAAAACAATCTGGAAATAGGTAGTTTTGTACTACCGTAACTAAAAAAGTAATTTGGAAGTAGAAAGCAGCAAAAGCAAATAGGAATTATAAGGCAAGAAATGATACGCTAATCCCTAAGAATATTATAACTAAGATGTCCACATCAGTTAATGGCTACAATACTTAAGCAATAGTAGTTAACAGAGTTATAGTGAGTGGGCTTCCTTTAGCAAAAGTAAATAAACAAAAAGAATGGGAGTTGCCATCCCTTTAATTCATGCAGCCATTAGCTTAAACAAATATATATATATTCTCTTCATAAAACTTATACACGCATTTTTTTATGGACATTTAGTTTGTGGGTTTCCAAAATTCTCGCTCCGGCCTCTCTGTGGAATCGCTTTTTTCTCTTCGGGTCATCAGGAAAAAGTTTTAACACTTAAGTTCCAAGTTAAATTTTTAGAAGACAAATTGAGTTTTAAATAAGATACTACCCAGAGATTTTATCCTCATTTTGTGAGAACTTTTTGATTTGAGTTATTGTTTCCTATAGGCACAATCCCCTATAATTAATTATCCTTCTCGATAACAAGAGAGAACTTTCGATTAAGGCTAGTCGTCAAATGGGTACATCGTATCACGCAGGTATGTAGTATTCAACATATAGTAGCAGTAGTTTGAGATATTTGAAAATTTAATATTTAAAATTTGAAATTTACCATCTTTCACTTAAAGCGGATGGTGCGAAAATGATAATGAACCCGATCAAGATCTCATGGTTCTATCATTCTAGGTCATCATGGTCCATGGTCTACTTAGTCAAAGCAGGTAGTCGACTAAATTTGACAGAATGATCCTTGTCGGCAGCCATATGTTGCTTCATCCAAAGGTACCTTGTAGACATGAAGTGAATGTTTGTCTAAGGGGACAAATTTGAATATACCTTAGCGAACAAAGTTCTTTGTGTCATATCAATTA
>NW_021354678.1:0-268 GCF_001605985.2 Dendrobium catenatum | reverse complement strand
TTCTGTTGAAAATAGCCCCATCAATTTCACCATCACTATGAACAATAGATTCAAGATATCTAAAATCTTTACTCTTATTAATGACTTGATCGTCCAAAGTCACAATCCTCTCACTAGGTGTATTGCTATTAAATTTACACTCTATTTATTCAGTTTTAGATCTACTCAAGCGAAAACCTTTAGACTCTAAAGTTGACCTCAATAATTCAAGTTTACATTCAACTCTCTCTTTAGTCTTATTAACAAGAAGAATATCATCAGCAAAAAG
>NW_021354677.1:0-533 GCF_001605985.2 Dendrobium catenatum | reverse complement strand
ATATTGCAGTTTGTAGAGTCGATCCTGAAGTGGATCCATTGAATCACCTTCTGTAGGTATCCACCTGTCCAACGGGAGTGGGACATTAGGATCATGTTGCTCGCTTTCTTCCAGAAATGATGCCATATTTTTGGTATTTTTCATTTTTTGACTCAATAAAAAAAAGACACAACAAAAAATCAACCTAGACTTAGACTCACAACTTGACTTGACTTGACTACAAAACTTTGACAAGACTTGACTTGACAAACTCACAAGACTCAAATTTGACAAACTAAAACAAAATCTAGGACTACCTAAACTTGCTCTGATACCAATTGATGCAGGCAAAAGATCTAGGGAGCCTATACCCTTCGCCCACAAAAAAGACGACGAACTTCTAACGACGAAATTGAGGAGGGGAAAAGGAACAAACAATAGGGAAGAACAAACTCTTACATTTCAATTTAAACTAAACAAGTAAAAAAAAATTATGACGACGACTTACAAACAACATGACAGACACCCTAAAGTTGCTGCACTTTGAGAAGAAG
>NW_021354676.1:0-220 GCF_001605985.2 Dendrobium catenatum | reverse complement strand
ACCCTCTTTAAAATATGTAATGAATGGTTTCCTCCAATCATTCTCATTCTATATATATAAGCACTTGAGCATTTCATTTTCTTCCTCTTCTTGTAAGGAAGCAGGAGATAATGCATGTCTATTCTAGATGGTTATGATGATTGGATCCTCTTGGACATTTGTCATTTCTTTAGCTAGTTTTGTCAGCGCATCGGCTTTGCCGTTCTCACCTCGTGTAATC
>NW_021354675.1:0-370 GCF_001605985.2 Dendrobium catenatum | reverse complement strand
GGTTTACTTAACCACGTCAGCGGTTCACACACGCCGTGCGATCCCCGCTGTTTGGAATCAACGGTCCTGATGCAGCCGGGCAAGAGATCCGAACGGCGGAAGGCTTTGCGCGGTTGGACGGACCGCGGAAGGGCTTAATCGTGACCGTTGATCATAAGATCAACGGTCCAGACATTACGCGGTTACAAACTGCGTGAACCGAACCCTAATCAACTAAAATGGCTCGTTCAGGCGATCCAGACAACAAAATTACTTGAAATTTTAAATATAGATTAATATAGTGAACAGAAAATTTGGGGAATACTTTGTTTGGCTCAAAACAATCTTATTAAGGAGATATTTAATCTAGTGTTCCTAGATCTAGGGTTTG
>NW_021354674.1:0-2250 GCF_001605985.2 Dendrobium catenatum | reverse complement strand
CCGGGTACGGACGACCTTTGCCCACCAACTTTTCTGTTTGATCGACGGCTATAATAGCCCTGATCTTTTCTGTGATGATTCCTTCCAACTGTGCAGTTGTCACAGGCTCGGAAGTACTTGCAATATTCTGCGAGTGGGCTGGCGAACGATATTATGAGTTTCGTGACCACCTTCAGGAGCTCCCTGTACTCCCGAACCCTGTGGCACTTGGAAATTCGGAGGGTCAGCAGGAGGATTAGGCATGGCACCAATAGCAGTATTTCTTTGCATCATCTGCATCATTACCCCCATCTGAGTCATCATCTCAGTCATCTTCTCATTTAACTGAGATATTTCCCTATCTTTGGCCCTCATTTGTCGCCTCATTTGTCGTCGCATTTCAGCGAGTGTGACGTTCTCGGCTTCAGAAGGATTTTCATCTACTTCCTCCACTTCTTCTTCTTCTTGAGAATTACGACTTCTGCCAGTGGTGGACCCTTCTCGACGACGACGACGATATACTTTCCTGGGTGGCGGTTGCCAACGCTCTTCATCTTCATCATCATCATAATTGGCGCCATCATCAAGGTCTATATGTGTCACCATATAGACAACTTCCATGTCTAGGGCGTTGTTTATTTCTTCCAATCCTTCTTCCAAGTTTTCTTTCAGAAATTCATCAATATTTTCTTCTAAATTTTCCTCCATAAATTCATCAATATTTTCTTCAATGTTTTCTCCCCCTTCAAGGAATTCTTCTTCCTCTAGATTTTGATCATCTATATTTTCCTCCAGTACTCGGATCTCTGAGCGACGACGCCATTGAATTTCCGGCTCCTGATTAGGCACGGGGACTTCTTCGATCAGTGGGCTGCGATCAAAATTAGTCTCTTCCTTTGGAGGGGATGGAGGGCGACAGGATCCCCTGGAGGATTCTCCAAAGTGTCTACCGTCTGGATGAGTGTCATTATGGGTCCTTTTCGGGGGCCACTTCTGACGTTGTTTGTAGATGGGGGCGGATCTCCGGGAAGCTTCACCGGATGTCACGCCCAAATCAATCCTCCTTTCTCTTCTTTCTTTTTCATTTCCTCGAGGCTTTGGCCTCCAGACTTGTTTTCCTTTCCACCGGGACCTTTCAGCAGTGGATCCCTGAACATATGGTTCAGGTGTCACACCCCGATGTTCACCGCGTGGGGTATATCTTCTTTCTCTTCTTTCCGCCATAGCAGATAGACGTTCTCTTGGCGGAGTTCTTCTAGCCTCTATCACTAAGGGCCGTTGGAACTTCTTCTTTTTCAGACCTTTCTCCTTCACAGTCTTCAGGACCCGATAGACCCGGGCTGAGAGAGTTTCAGGTTCCTTTCTCTTTGGAGGAGCTGGGACCTCCTGTCGTTGCTCCCAGAAAGACTTCTTCAGCTCACCAGTGGAGCTATTCCTTTTTACCCATTTTAAATCAGAAAATTTGTTCCGGGTAGGAACATTGGCTTCAGGCACTTGGGCTGACAGATTTGAAGGGTGAACAGGGAGTTGTTGTTGCTGAGCTCGGAGTTCAGCATTCATCTTTCTCCTTTGTCTTCTCGTAGGTCTCCCCCTAGATGAGGAGGCTTCAGCATTGTACTCTCCAGGCGCAGATAACCTGGTCGGCAGAGTGGTGGTGTTTGCAGTCACCACGGAAACTCTCCCACCATTCACAATTCTCTTGGTGGCTGGGACTTCTGATTGTGACAGTCGTTCAAACACAGAAACCCTCCTACGAGGATTTTCAGCAGCAGGTCGTTGTGCTGGCAGATGCACACGACGAGTAACAGCTTCAGTAGAATGGGGCCTCCTGGTAGACTTTCCAAAATTCATACCATTCACAAGAATGGCGGCAGTCCTTGCAACGACTGCAGGAAAATCAACACTACCAAATTGGATGGTAGCTCCAGTGTTTCCGGTCTCAATAATAGCATTCGCCAGCTGAATCCTGGCTCCTTGTCCCAATTGGACAGTTATTGGGATATTCTGTAGATCCATCTGCATAAATGAAAGGCAAGGGTTAGTAATCAGAATCTGATACATAACCCCGCACTTTCAAAATGCAGAGACTTGAACAGAACACAAAAACAAAACAAACAAAAATCATTAGCATAAGCAAACAATAAAAATAAATTTAAAACACTGCTGAATGCCGAATGAATTTGTTGGATAATCATTTTGAAAGGCTCAAAATCTTGAGCACGAGTTGATATGATAGCTACTATAGAACTGAGACGACTAGCCAAAGATGGA
>NW_021354673.1:0-424 GCF_001605985.2 Dendrobium catenatum | reverse complement strand
ATCATATCTTCGTCGTTTTAAATCGGATTTTTGCGTACAACCCCTCGATCTTTTCAGAAAAATGTGTATTTTACTTTGAAACTATTTCCATTCACTATTTTTTGGCTGTTTTGGCAGATCACTGTTTGAATCTGATTATTTGAGCATTTTTTATATTGAATATTGATTATAATAATTATTTTTATGATACAAACTATTTTCAAATCGTTTTGAAGCTTCGCTTGAGTGACCAGTGGATCTTTCCCATACTTATATGTATTATGAATCAACCTATCTTTCAAATATTTTATTTTTATGAAATCTATATAGAGTTATATTAGTAGGTATTTTAAATTAATTTTAAATTACTTATAGTTAAACCCTAACTTTGGAAAGATCTACTTCGATTGAAATTTTAAACTTGGCTTCTATATGTGAACAGCAA
>NW_021354672.1:0-2542 GCF_001605985.2 Dendrobium catenatum | reverse complement strand
GTATAAAGATTTTTCTCACTAGCTACATAATAAGCAAAAATGGAATTGATGTTTTGAATGGAATAAGGGTAAATAATGTGTAAATACTTGATTTGAATTGTATTAAATCTCCTAATAATTTTTATTTGAAAATAATTTCTGAAAAATCATGGTTATGGAATAGAAGACTTTATCACGCTAGCATAAAAAACCTTAAGAAAATTACCCAAAAAGAACTTATAAGAGGTATACCAAAACTAGACTTTACTACTGATCACCTGTGTGATGCATGTAAACTAGGAAAACATGTAAAGTTCTCCTTTCATTCCATTAAAGATCTTAGTGTTGAAACTTGTTGAATATGAAATAGGTTGTTAGACCTAAGCTTATATCCCAAAGGCTAACCAAGAGGGGGGTGAATTAGTAATTTATAATTTTACCTCTTCTTGGATTAAAAAAAAATTAAAACCATTTTAATAAACTGAGCAAGTTGATTTTAAGTTTTTCAAAATAATTTCTCAACCATGAAAAATAAAAACTTTTAGTAAGAAAAATAAGCAGCAAAAATAAAAAGACAAAGGTTTTTGGTGGTTTGGTCAAACACGACCGACATCCACTCCCTGAAGTCTCCCACTTCAGGTATTTCACTATTACCACAAGTGTCTCTCCTTCTGCCCCCATAGTAAGGCGGAGAAGCCTTCACAAAACTCTATTCCATCACTACCTGGTGCGGTAGAGAACCGACGTCCTTTTATACCCTCGTCCAAGTACTGGCAAAGAACCGTCAGTTGTTCATACTCTCCAAGTATAGGCAGAGAACCTTTGTCATTTTACACCCTCCAAGTATAGGCAGAGAACCTTTATCCTTTCACACCCTACAAGTGTAGGCAGAGAACCTTTAACTATTCACACTCTCCAAGTGTAGGTAGAGAACCTTCAGCTGTTCACACTCTCTAAGTGTCGGCAGAGAGCCCGATTCTTTTGAACAATCTTCACACGAGCATTCTAAAAAGATAAGAGAAAGAGTGAAGAAACACAAATCACACACAGATATCCTTACCCTTGAGTAACTTAGTGAACCCTTCACAATCGAATATGAAGAAATCTCTCTCAAACACTCTCTCACACTCTCTCCTTTAATTGCCCTTTACCATTCATTAAGAAAAGTTGAAGAAAAGATTAAATGACAGTCTTAAGTGGACCTTATGTAGAAAAGACATGAAAAATCGTACAGAAAATTACATTTTTCAAAATTGACCATCCACGATCATCCCATATGATTGAATTTTGTACGTACAAATAATTCAAAACTGTTGCGTACAAACTCATTATGAATAGGTATGAATTATATTCGTACCCAATCATCATCTGTACAAAATATGTCCTTCCAGTACGAACAAAAATTTTTAAAGCATGTATGTATGAATGTTTTGACGAAAATATAACAGAGCCTGTTATCCAGGATTAATTGAAAAATATCATCCGTATGAATAGCTTTACAGGATAAACCTGAGAAGATCATCTCGGTACGAACAAAAAATATCATCCATATGAATAAAGTTCAAGGAGGAACAAGAGAAGATCATCCCGATATAAATGATAAATATCATCTGTATGATCTTCACATTGATCAAAAATAGAGAAGATCACCACGATATGAATGAAAAATATCATTTGTATGATCTTCACATTCATCAAAAATAGAGAAGATCATCCTAGTATAAATATAAAATATCATTCGTACAAACATCACATTTGGCAAAGACAGAAACGATCATCCCAATATGAATATAAAATATCATCCGTATGATCTATACTTTAAAAAAAATTTACCTTTTTATGTTCATTCCATTGCTCATTGGGGAAAATAACTAACCAAATCGTCTCATATTAAATGGCATCGTACCATACGATCAGTTTTAAAATACAAATTTTAAAACTCTTCCCCAGTGTGTGTGTGCTCCATTCCTTAATTACAATCTCACTCTCTCAGACTCAAAAAATTTAAAAATATAGACTTTCAATTAACAATTCATTCTAAGCTGATCTTGATTTGAAGTCTTTAACAATCTGGAGTATGATTTCCCTGAAATGTTAGTACACAAAAGAGCAAAACTATTTATCCAAAATATGTCTGGAGAAGTAATAATCAGAATAATAATATTTGGAGTCATCAAAAACATAAATGTTTTAAGAATGTCAAAAATGCAAAATAAAGTAGTAGCAATCTCGACAATCTCTCCCTTTTTGATGATGGCTAAACAATTATTGTTTGAGAACACTTACAAATCCTAAATTTCTCCCTTACTCCCCTTGAATGAATAAGCATGTAAGTATAAGGGGTTTTTCGTTATGAAGAGTTCAAAAAATTTTAATTTTTAAGTTTTTATCACACAAAGTGCAAAATAAAAATAAAAACAAAACACAACTACAAACTACAACCAAAACAAACAACAAAACAACTACAAACTTCAAACAACAAAACACAATCAATCAAATGTAAAATCAAAACAAACATGAACAAAAATATAAAAACACACAAATGTTCAAATAATATTTCTCC
>NW_021354671.1:0-939 GCF_001605985.2 Dendrobium catenatum | reverse complement strand
TATCTCTTTGATAATAAGTCTGATGTAAGTGTTTTTATTTTAAATAATAATAAGGATCCTTTAGGTAAATTTTATAGTAAGTCTGATGATGGTATATTCTTAGGGTATTCAATTTTTGGAAAATATTTTATAGTTTTTAATAAGAGAAAATTAATTGTTGAAGAATCTGTTCATGTAATTTTTGATGAAAACTCTATAGATTTAATAAGAAATGATTTGAATGATGATGATATTGAAAATACAAAAAAAAAAGGAAAAAAAAAAGAGGATGATTCATTACCTAAAGAATGAAGATATAATATAAATCATCCAAAAGAATTAATAGTTAGTGATCCTTCCCAATGTGTTAAGACTAGGAGAAATCTTAGGGTTGAACCTCAAAATATAGATGAATCTTTATAAGATAATTTTTAGATAATTGCTATGGAAGAGGAACTTAACAATTTTATAAGGAATGATGTTTGGGAGTTAGTCTCAAGACCTCATGATCAAAATATAATTGGAACTAAATGGGTTTATAAAAATAAGCTAGATGACTCAGGAATTATTATTATAAATAAAGCTAGATTAGTTGTATAAGGGTAAATACAAATAGAAGGAATAGACTTTAAAGAATCTTTTGCACCTTTAGCAAGACTAGAAGCTATTAGATTACTCTTAGCCTTTGCTTATTTTAAGGACTTTAAACATTTTCAAATGGATGTCAAAAGTGCATTTTTTGAATGTGTATATTGATCAAGATGTATTTGTAGAACAACCACCAGGTTTTGAAAGCATTAAATTTCTTAATCATGTATATAAATTAAAGAAAGCTTTATATGGTTTAAAACAGGCTCCATGTGCTTGGTATGATAGGTTAAGTAATTTTTTAATTGATCATAATTTTAGAAAAGGTAAGGTAAATACAACTCTTTTTATCAAAAATATTGGAGATGATTT
>NW_021354670.1:0-244 GCF_001605985.2 Dendrobium catenatum | reverse complement strand
GATGATATTATGTAGGTTTTTTTCTCATCAAACTGTCAACAAGTCAGATATAAGTTATTTCATGCGTTAATACTAAATCAATTTTGAAAAAATTGAGATATTAGCAGAAAGTTGCTAGCTAGTATGATGTTAAAAAGGTTAAAGTCAATCACAATAAGGTTTCGTTTGGGATGGCTTCCTTACTGCTTTTCATACTTTTTTTGTACTAAAAAGTAGTTTTAAGAAACAGGAAGAAAACTGTTTT
>NW_021354669.1:0-317 GCF_001605985.2 Dendrobium catenatum | reverse complement strand
CACATTAAAAAAAACTACAAAGTAGAAATAAAACACATTGAAACAAAAACACATTTCAAGAAATTATTGAAGCAGCAGGTTTATGCATTTATGAGCTGCGAGCCTTCATATGTCCAATTATCCTATGCTCCCACAAGATCTTTGGTTAGAGCACACCTGCAAAACTCAACAACAGTCAGATTTAGGAACCCAAACTGGTTTGGGCCCCTTCTTATAAGAAGTAGAATGCAATGCAGGTATGGTAAGCTGTGAATCATGGATCTTAGGTCTCCACACCCAATGTGTACTACAGTGAATGGTGCAAGTGTGTGAGATAT
>NW_021354668.1:0-269 GCF_001605985.2 Dendrobium catenatum | reverse complement strand
CTCAATTTGGTAATTAAAGCCCAAAATAAATTCATTCGCCACATCTTCATCCTCCCCGACCAAGTCCACTTTGTAGCCATCATAATTCCACAATCGCTTGCAATTCCACATTACATCTTGCTTAATGTGTACACGCATGTTCTTCCTTTGTTTTAGCTTGTATCTTTGCCGTTCATCTGATGCGGGCAAAAGATATAGGGAGCCTATACCCTTCGCCCACAAAAGAGACGCTACGGACTTCTAACGACGAAATTGAGAAGGAGGAGAAA
>NW_021354667.1:0-298 GCF_001605985.2 Dendrobium catenatum | reverse complement strand
AATGACGAGAGCACCCAATGTGTCATATACATAACTTGAGGATAATATCTATGGAAATCTTACAAGCTCTACTCATTCATGGGTAACAATGAAAGCTCCAACAATTGATCTCTTTTGAGATGATTACAACACACGAGCATTGAAAATCTTCAAGAACACATATACCGGCTCAAAAGCAAACAAAGATTTATAGTGTTTTTGGATGTCAAGTTGAATAAGGTTAACGGAGAGCAAGAAAATCAAATGAATTTTAAGCACGAAGAAGAAAGAAGGAATTTTAGATGAATACACAAACATC
>NW_021354666.1:0-611 GCF_001605985.2 Dendrobium catenatum | reverse complement strand
CTAGAATCTTATTGTTCTCCCCTGAGTAGCTTACCTTTAAATATGGGCTATGGATGAAAATCCCTATGATAAATAATGTCATTGACTATGAAGCTCTCATTGTTGGACTAGGACTAGCCATAATCTTTGAAGTGCAAAATTTGGTAATTCAGATTGATTCACAACTCATCACCTCTTAGGTCGAGAAGGAATATTATGCTCATAATCCATAATTTATACAATAGTCCACATGGAGAAGTTTCTTCTCACCCATATGAAGAAGTATGAAATAATCTATATTCTCCATATGCATAATACCCGGGCAGACACTTTCTAAAAACTGGCTACATCAATGATCAGGATCATTTCAAGAGAAATTGTATCTAGTAAATGCACTTGTTTAGCATTTAAGGATCTTGGGTTTTACAATCAATTGATGAGTCAAGAGAGCCCTATTAGATTTATCCTATCTTATCTTTTATATAAAATGGGATATTACCTGACGTTTTGACATCCTTAATGCAAGTGGAAAATTGCATATGATTTTAAAGGATCAAAATGACGTTCAATCAAGTATTTAACTATGATAGCCTAAATAAAGTATCTTTAATTTTATATTCAAAGTCATGATA
>NW_021354665.1:0-285 GCF_001605985.2 Dendrobium catenatum | reverse complement strand
TCTACCAACCACAAAACCCTTAACACACACTTTAGATGATTTTCTATGACAACCAACTCTAGTCTAGCTTAGACTGGTGTTTACTTTATCGTTGTGTGCCAGGTTCTCAAGATTTTATTGCATGCTGTGATTGAAGTTGATTGGTATGTTTATTTACTTCTACTACACTCTATGGAATGATGTGATTGACGATTAGATTATCCTTTGGTTAGAAAGGATCTGGTTGCTCACTAAGTTTTTTATAGGTGGTCATGCTCATGTAGGGCAATAAAAGGGGGCTAAAAT
>NW_021354664.1:0-310 GCF_001605985.2 Dendrobium catenatum | reverse complement strand
TCTAAGGGGGAGACTCTTCTACATCCGTGACCTCGAAAGTACTCTGCCTTCTCTAGGAGGGAAAAAGATGAGAAGGTACTATGCCATCGCCAGGAGGGTGAAAATAGCGCTTGGTGAAAGTGAGTCTTGTAAGGGCTTCTCCGCCTTGCCGTGGGGGGAAAAATGAGAGATATAGTTTGTAGTGAAATTCTTGGAGTGTAGGACTCCGAGGAGTGGACGTAGGTCATGGTTTGACCGAACTACTATAAAATTCCAATGTGCTTTTTCCTTCTCGCTTTTAATTTTTGCTTGCACTTTATTTTCATAATAT
>NW_021354663.1:0-280 GCF_001605985.2 Dendrobium catenatum | reverse complement strand
AAAAAAAAAAAAAAAATTAACACTATACCCTTATCACATAACTAGCTATTACTTAATAAATTATGCTTTAATCCTTCTACAAGTAAAAAAAATTATTCATGTTTCCGATCATACTAATGTCAACCACTTTCCTAGTGATATTATCTCCAGTGTAACCTTGCCTCCATTCCTAGCTTCCAGTGATATGAATTATGAGGTGTATCTAGTCATATTCTTCGGGCAACTACTATCTAGGTAGTAAATGCTCTTATACCACTTGAAAGTTCGTTAGGGATGTTAG
>NW_021354662.1:0-1265 GCF_001605985.2 Dendrobium catenatum | reverse complement strand
TCAGAAATAGTTTTTAAACAAAAAGTAGTAGGAGTTTTAATGCAATTTAAGTCTAGCATATACACATTATTTACCCTTATACCATTCAAAATATCTTTTCTATTTAGGCTTAGTATGCAGTTAGTAGAGAAAAATTTTACACAGTATTATTTATCATATAGCTAGCTAATCCTTAATAAATTATGCTTTAAGCCTTCTACAAGTAGTACATTTCAATAATTTTTTTTTTAAGATTTCCAATCATACTTGACCTAACCACCTTCCTTGTGGTGTTATCTCAAAGTGTAACCTTGCCTCCACTTCTAGCTTCCAGTGATATGAATTATGCAGTATCTCCAGTCATATGCTTTGAGTATCCGCTGTCCAGGTACCATATGCTCTCACGAGGCCTTGTGTGAGAGTGATCCTGTAAAATTATCAAACGTTAGACCTAGGAATCCAAACAAGTTTGGGTTCACCTTTTTGTAAATTATAAATAGATGCATGTATGATATATTTAGGTTTATACATCTTAGGTCTACGCACCAAATAAGTTTTCTTCTTTAATGTACAGGTATGAGATATATATCCAAACAATCCATAATTATTACATTTGACTCTTGAAAATAGATTCATAAGTCTTCTACTATTCTTATGTCTATTCAGGGATTGTATAAATTTAGGATACAAAATAGGATTCGTGAAATTTTCAAGTTTTGGGGGTATCATATTATCCTCAAAAGCTTTTATCTTAAGTTTGTAAAATAAATTCATATCTTTCAAAATTTGATTAGTATAATTTATTCGATACATCTTTCTCTCAAATTCATTATTATTATTTTTTATTTCTTTTTAAAGTTCTGCATAGGATGATTTTAAACTTTTATGGTTTTTATTCAATTCATCAAACTCATCAAATAATTTCATGTGGTAGTTATCAATTAAAGCATGATCTTCCCTAAGGATTTATTGTTCTCTTTGAAGGTCTTGTAATTCTAGGTTCAGACTAGCATGCAATTTCTTTAATTTTCTATATGCAACATATATGCATTTTGAGACTTCTAAAAGTTTAATGTAAGTCAAGCCACATACCTCTTCTTGATATGACTGATCAAGATTATCAACCATTAAGCACATATTGGTGACTTCATCTTCCTTTTCAGTTTCCGACGAGTTTGAAGCTGAGTCCGTCCAGAAAGCTCTTTGAAATTTCTTTTTGTCCTTTGTCACCATTGGTTTCTCTTCTACATTCTCCTTGCTAGGAGTGGCTTTGAGTTTTGGGCAAT
>NW_021354661.1:0-232 GCF_001605985.2 Dendrobium catenatum | reverse complement strand
TTGGCCAAACAGTCTGCTTTGGCATTCTGTCCTCGAGAAATTTGAACTATTTTAACATTCGGCACCTGCTTCAGGAGCTCGATGGTTCGCCGGTGGTAATGAGCCAACTCAACCTTGGAAATCTTGTAGACGCCCAAGACTTGATTTATCACAAGTTGAGAGTCGCCGAAAATCTGAAGATTTTGAATTTTGACATCAATTGCAATCTCCAGCCCTACTATTAGAGCTTCGT
>NW_021354660.1:0-330 GCF_001605985.2 Dendrobium catenatum | reverse complement strand
CTTAGTGAAATTCTCAGCCCATATAAAATTTTTCACTGGTTTTAGAGTTCATTAAGCCCTTTAATTAACTTACTTAAGCCCCTTAATTAACTTACTTAAGCTTAAACCCTTAATTAATCATTAAAACTTCTAAAAATTATAATAAATCAATTTTAAATCTAAAAATTACAAATAATACCTCAAACTAACCAAAATTTGATTTCCTACTTAAGAAAATTAAAAGCTCCTTGATTTGATAGTAAACATGAACTTAATTTGATTATAATTAAAACTAAATATTTAATTAATTTAATTAATTAAAAATAAAAAAAAATTTAGAAAATTCTCAAA
>NW_021354659.1:0-269 GCF_001605985.2 Dendrobium catenatum | reverse complement strand
TGACTAATCCAGAAGAAGATAGAGGACAAGCATAAATTATGCATGCAGCTGGTACTAGAGAGGGTCGACGCCAGGTTTGCGTGGATATTGACAGGTTTTTTTTTTGAAAATGTCATACCATTTAATGTTGCTAAGTCACCTGCCTACTTCAATATGCTGCGGTCTGTAGGGTTGTATGGGAGAGGGTTGAAGGCACCTTCAATGTATGAGTTGCGAACATGGATTTTGAAGGAGGAGTTGCAGAACACAGAGCGGAGCATTGATGAGAT
>NW_021354658.1:0-377 GCF_001605985.2 Dendrobium catenatum | reverse complement strand
TTTTTCTTAACTGCTTAGGATAACCCTGCAGGTGAGTTTAGATTTTTGATTTGATATAAATGTAATTTGTATAACTGTCAAGTATTGTGAAAGTTAAATTTGAGCTGGGATACATAGGTCCAAAGCTTGGATTCCAAAGAGGAAAGGGTACCCTTTTGGGGACTATTGCTTTTCCATTTGAAAATCCAAATTTGGATCACACTTCTTTTATACCCAAAGAGGAAAGAGTGGCCTTCCCCTTTAAAGGGAAGTGCCCTATTATCCATTTGGGTAGTTTGCTACGAAGAACCCAAGGAGTTTGAAGAAAAGGAGTCCAAAGAAGAGCAAAAGTGAAGACTTTAAGATTGAGGGTATCCCACTCAAAATAACTTGCGTCT
>NW_021354657.1:0-313 GCF_001605985.2 Dendrobium catenatum | reverse complement strand
CCTTAAAATAGAAATCTAGGGTTGAAAACTTGAAGTCAGCCGGCGTTTTGGGGTCGGACTGGGTCAGCGAGGTCTGACGTCGGAGTGCCGGTCGGATCTGGGTCGGTGGTTAGAGAAGTCTCGTCGGCGGCGGTCGGAGAACCTTCATCGGTCGCGGTCGGATGAGCAGAGGCGAGCAGAGCAGAGGCGAGGGAAACGAGAGAGAAAGAACTAGAAAGAATGAAATGTGAGTTGCGGGCCTGGTCGTTTTAGGGCACTAACCGGCAGTTTTCCGGTGGTCCAAACCGCCGGTACAAAATTACTTATCAACGGC
>NW_021354656.1:0-278 GCF_001605985.2 Dendrobium catenatum | reverse complement strand
GCATCCATGCACTCGGCAAAAATCATGTACATATGCTGATACGCAAGAAGTGAAGCAACTAAAATAACAAGATTAATTAACATGAGTGAATTAAAACGCCAAGGAACATGAAAAGTTGTTCCGCTGTAACTAGGTGGAAAAGAAATGCTAATCTCCAAACCTGAAAATAACGATTGATTTAATGCATTTAAAATGCTTATGTGTTACAGAAAAAAGAAGAAATCTAACTTTGAATAAGTCCGGCTCCTGTGCAAAGGACATCAACTCAGGGAGAAAAA
>NW_021354655.1:0-306 GCF_001605985.2 Dendrobium catenatum | reverse complement strand
AAATACCATTATGTGAAGACAAATACCGAACAATACCAAGTAATACCGAGCAATACAAATTTTTTTTAAAAAAAACTCAATATTGCTCTTCACAGAGTGGTATTTCTCGTTATTGCCAAGCAATACCAAGCAAATACCAAGTAATACGCGAACATAGCATTCCCGGGTTCCGATCTGGGTCAAGTCGTTGGGCCGCGCGGTAAAGAGTAAGTGCATGTGGCGCGATCTCAGTGTTGACCGACGTAGAGTTACGTCCGATCACCGGACCTAATAATTGTTCTTAATAAACATCTCAAATTAAACTAA
>NW_021354654.1:0-322 GCF_001605985.2 Dendrobium catenatum | reverse complement strand
AATTATATTTCTTACCCATTATTTTTTAAAATTGGTATTATAGTTACAATATAAGCTTTTTTTGTGAGTTCGTTCACCCAAATATTGCAATATTTTGGTAATATTATAAGAAATAAAGTAGAAAATATTTTAAGAGAAAAAATTGTGCATGCTTGTATAATAATCAATTTTTTAATATAATTTAAATATTTAAAAAATTAAAATTAAAACTAATCTAGGGTGTTAAATAGGCCAACCTAGCTGAGTAGAGCTCAGCCCAACTATCTATCTTCTTTGGGAGTTGAGGAGTGGTTGCTCATCACTCAAACTATTAAATTCTATT
>NW_021354653.1:0-470 GCF_001605985.2 Dendrobium catenatum | reverse complement strand
AAAGGTAATATTTTTGCAATAGGTCATATATAGAAAATATAGATCCAAAACGACTATGGCCCATACTAATCCGGAACTGACCTGACTTAGTATCATATTCAAATTAACTGCAATCCAACCCAAATCTGACAAGCTTGTTAAAAAAGGTGGCATCATTTTTTAATCTAATGGAGATAACCATCAAATAAACATTCAGTAAGGACAATTTGCTCACAGATTAAAGTTAGCACGGTAATTTTAAATAAAAATAGGAAAGATGAAAGGAACAAATTAGCAAGAAATTTTCATAATACACATTCAGAAGGAAAAAAAATGTAGCATCCTATAGACAGTATGATTTAACAGCAAGAAATGCTAAAAGATTGTGTAAAACAATGGTATTCATCAAGTTAAAGGTAATACATTATCATAAGAATATAATAGAAGTATTCAGGAATGGAATTTTAACCTCTGGAGAGATAGCTCGATGA
>NW_021354652.1:0-1516 GCF_001605985.2 Dendrobium catenatum | reverse complement strand
GTGCCCGATCAAGATAATTTTTGCATGACGTATCAATCCTAATTAAAACTTTAATTAAGATAAATATCAAACTTTTCAAATTTTTTTTGTAAAGAGAAAATTTTGTATAAATTATTTTGATATAATTTCGATCAGAACAAGTTTAAAAACTATTAAATTTTCTTCAAGATTATTATTAATATGAATAATTTATACAACATTAATCTTGCTGCGTCCTGGAATATTCGCAGCGATAGTGAAATATAAAATTTAACTTCTTAGCTTTGTAAGAAGATACAACACAATATTTAGATAAGAGAGAGGGTATAACATTCATAAGAGACATCAAGATTTTTACGTGAAAAACCTTGAAAAGAGAAAAACTACGAGGCCTGGCCCACTTTGAATGAATCCA
This sequence comes from Dendrobium catenatum, assembly GCF_001605985.2. Lineage (NCBI taxonomy): Eukaryota > Viridiplantae > Streptophyta > Magnoliopsida > Asparagales > Orchidaceae > Dendrobium > Dendrobium catenatum. The sequence continues at coordinate 1,122 of NW_021354652.1, read as the reverse complement.
CTATTATTTGCAGTCTATTACTCATGAGGCCCTTCATTGTGGCTTGGGGGAAGGCCTTGGCTTGATATAATAAATATACACCATATAAAATGCATTACATTATGGGACTTGAAAGAATCGCCCGCCCTTGATATGTTTGTTTGGTCGGTAAAATTATAGTCGGCAGGCGATAGAAGTTGAAAAGAACGTAGTCTGGTGACTGTGATTAGAGGGACTGTAGTCGACGGGCGAAAGTGGTCAGAAAATAATATTATCTGGCGACGAAAGTTGGAAGGATTGTAGTCGGCTGGTGACGAAGTTCGGAAGTCCAACGATGGGTGGAAGTCCGACATCGAATAGAAATCCAACGATATGTGGAAGTCCGACGTCGAGTAGAAGTCCGACGAAAGTCCAGAATTGGGTAGAAATCCTGGGACGGGTGGATGTACTGCGTCGGGTAGAAGCCCGACAAAAGTCCGACAACGTGCAGAAGTCCAACGACTGGTAGAAGTCCGACGATGGGCGAAAGTTCGGCATTAGGTAGAAATCCAACGACGGGCAGAAGTCTGACGACTGGTAGCATTATACGGATATCTAGGACACAAACAAGAGAGAAATAAAGACACCCAGATTTTTACGTGAAAAACCTGGGAAAGGGAAAAAATCACGAGGCCAAGCCTAGTTGAAAATGTTTTGCTAGTATTTACTTGAGATATAATAGGCTGACTCGTCCTTAGAATTTAGGACAATTATGTTACAAAGATTTACTCCCGGATTGATGTCCAGTTACACTCAAGTTGTGTATTCGAGTTGAATTCAGAGTCACTTAAAATTAAGGCGTCACTTAAGCGTCGGGCGGAATTATGGCATTGCTTGGGTAGAATTCCGGCGTCGGGCAGAATTCCGAAGTCGCTTGGGAAGAATTTCGGCGTCGGGCGGAACTTCGGCGGTGGTCGAGGAGGATTTCTTCCCTCCTATCCTTCTTTTATTCTTCTCTTGCTTGGTCCTCCCTCAAGAAAAATGAGGGGCATATTTATAGATTTTTGGAGTGATATGGCTCATAAATAGGTGAGAGATTGTGATGCCCCGAGATCTAACTTGGAAAAAATGTCAATCAATTTCACAACAATTTACCAGAGTTAT
>NW_021354651.1:0-258 GCF_001605985.2 Dendrobium catenatum | reverse complement strand
GATTTTTTTTATTTTAAATATCTTGGAATCTGGGATTTTGGATGATCTTTGGAAATTTTGTGGAGCTTTTGGATTTTTTGGATTTTTGGGAGATATTTGAAAGTATTTGTGAACCCCTCTGGTTGAGATCTGCATTCAACACGGCCATCATCGGGGTGTTTGGGGTCATCTCCACTTTAGTTGATTGAACCCTGTCAACTCAGACAAGTTATTGACTGAGGATCGGGTTTCATAGGCTTTGTGCCTTTGTTCATGAAT
>NW_021354650.1:0-274 GCF_001605985.2 Dendrobium catenatum | reverse complement strand
TGGACTGGCTTCATGACTATGATTCTGATACTGAGTCTGTGGAATCAATTGGAGATGACGATCCTGGTAATTCTTTTAACTTGCTGCGCGACAAACCTCTTGTCTCGGTTGCCTCTCATGGTAGGTCTCGTGGGAGGGGCAAACGTGTTCGTAGAATTTTTGGTTGGCTGCTGCGTTGGTTTTGTCTATTTGCCATTTTGGGTTGTTTTGGATTGCTGATCTTGTTGATTTTCTACTGTTGGGTTGCCTTTGTGGTCTATTGGCTGCCCGTTCA
>NW_021354649.1:0-263 GCF_001605985.2 Dendrobium catenatum | reverse complement strand
AGATTCATCAAATACAACATGTGTGGTCTCTTCAATAACTAAGGTTCTTTTGTTGAATACCCTATAAGATTTTCTAACACTTGAATATCCAACAAAAATTCCTTCATCTGATTTTGGATCAAATTTTTTTAAGGCAAATTTTCCATTATTATGAATAAACCCCTGGTAACCAAAAACATGTAAATGTGACAAATTAGGTGTTCTCCCTTTTAGCAATTTATAGGGAGTTTCATTTAAATTGGATCTCACATTCACCCTATTCA
>NW_021354648.1:0-627 GCF_001605985.2 Dendrobium catenatum | reverse complement strand
GATGAGAGGGATTTGGAGAGATTATGTTTTGATTGATAGAAATTAGGATTTCTTGGTGTTTGAGCTCTAAACTCTTTTGTCTAGAGATTTGAGAGAGACGATCCTCCTGTCGAATTGAGGATCTCTTGTATCTTTGCTTTGTGCTTGTTTCTCTTTGTTTGTTGTAAGATTTGCTATCATTTGGTTGTTCTTCCACCACGATTCCTTTATCTTCTCGTTGTTTTTAATGATTATTGCTAGGTTTGCTTGCGAACTCAAGTAGATCCGATAGGATTACTTGCAAACTCAAGTATTTCCTACTAGAATTTAACTCTTAATAGCTTGCAATTGAGAAAAAAGATTCATATAGCCGACACCACATAGTGGGATAAAGACTTATTGTTTTTGTATCATTTTTGCTAAGTACCGATGATTTGTTTAAACCAATATTATTCTCAAGTATAACACTTGGCTTGAACTCATGAGAAACCTCAATCCCCCATAACTAAGGGTGTAAAAGAGTCGAGTCGAGTACAGTATTTACCTAATCAAGCTAAACTTGTTTAGCTCTTACTGAGCTCGAGCTCGACTCGAGCTTGTTAAAAAATTTATAAGCTTGAGCTCATTTGAAAAGCTTGAGGTTGACTC
>NW_021354647.1:0-273 GCF_001605985.2 Dendrobium catenatum | reverse complement strand
TTTGACCTCATCCTACATCTGCATATTGTAAGTGGGATCCAACATCTCATAGTTCAGCTCACAGTTCTTGTTACTTATCATTTAAATTCCAAGTTCAAGCTTCTCATGCTTATTACTGTTTAGTCAAATAATATAGAACTTTAATCAGCATTTGCATTCCAATCAATGTGACGACCCATTGATATCTCACTTGTTGCATGTCTCTTTTGAACATGCCATTATCCTTACAAGCCTTTTGATTGATGTTATTGCAAGCCTTTTGATTTCATTTAT
>NW_021354646.1:0-209 GCF_001605985.2 Dendrobium catenatum | reverse complement strand
TCAGAACACCATTCTTTCCAAAAAAAAATTTTTAAAAAAAAAATTTCAAACCACCTTCCGTGATAATCTTAATTCCTTGGAGACAGTTTTTTATTATTTTTTATATTTTTAGGACAAAACTTTTATATCAAAAAGTTATTTTATAAAGCAATAATAAAGTCATCATAAATTATTATTATTATTTTAATTAAAAAGTTGTTTTATATACA
>NW_021354645.1:0-330 GCF_001605985.2 Dendrobium catenatum | reverse complement strand
TTTTGGTTTTTTTTTTTTTTGTAATTTTTCTCTTTTGATGGTATAAAATGTTCTTTCTTAGGCCCTATTAAATATATAAAAAAAAGTTAAGACAATAAATTTTTTGTGATCAAATTGTGAAAAAAAATCAATCTCCATTTTCAGAGCTTTTCACGTATCTTTTTTTGACGTGAGCTTCGTTGATTCAACAATTGGCTTCCAAAGTTTAGCTATGGCTATTTTCTTCCTCATTTACTGTGATGGTTTGATTTGGCTCTCATCATCGCCTCGAGCATTCCTTTGTCGATCCAATGATTTTATGTCAAGATGATTTTTATTAATTCATGGTTA
>NW_021354644.1:0-261 GCF_001605985.2 Dendrobium catenatum | reverse complement strand
TCCCTTGATATTGATCTTCGAAATTCTTAAATAAAATTTGTATCGCTATTTTAATCGAGAGTGTTCGCAGGAAAATTTCCAATTTTCCTACGATGTAATTAACTACGAGGGCTTGCGGTCGTAGGAGATTTAGAAACCCAGATCTAATTTTCAAAAATCTTTAATTAATTATTTTTGGGAAAATACAATGATCATTATCGTCATTTTCAAACGATCAATAATGATTGATATCTTCTTTCTTTGGAGAGACATGTTAATTAT
>NW_021354643.1:0-274 GCF_001605985.2 Dendrobium catenatum | reverse complement strand
TCCGAGCAAGTATAAGGATCCCTTCTTGGATAATAACTTGGCCAAAATTAGTAGAATTCAATATCATTTTGCTCATAAATTTCATTTTATGGTGCCATATCAGTTCTTCTCATCATCAACCTAAACAATCAAAGCTCACAATGCTAGAACTACAGGGAAACTATTTAAGAAAGCAGAAAAATAATTGCCTTCTATGTTAAAAACGCTAAACAAGATAAACTCAACCAACAGTTTCCGTACTATGTAGCAGTTGCAATGGTACTGGTATTTGAAA
>NW_021354642.1:0-221 GCF_001605985.2 Dendrobium catenatum | reverse complement strand
AGGTAGAGGAGAAACCAATGGTAAAGAAGGGCAAGATGAAATTTCAAAGAACTTTCTGGGCGGACTCAGCTTCAGACTCATCTAAGACTGAAAAAGAAGAAGAAGTCACCAATATTTGCTTGATGGAAGACAATGTAGATAACTCAAATCAAGAAGAGGTATGTGACTTAACCTGTGATGAATTATTTGAAGTTTCTAAACACATGCTTGATGCATATAGG
>NW_021354641.1:0-247 GCF_001605985.2 Dendrobium catenatum | reverse complement strand
TTCTTTTGCTTTCTTTTTGTTTGTTTTATTTTGTCTCATTTTTTATTTTTCTCTCCTCTTTCGTTTATCAAACACACACACTCACGTTTCTTAAAGTGAAAAATTTTACTTCCTATTTTTTGGAAATCTTTGGTAAAATTGAGTTTAACTTCTCTAAAACTTTAAAGGAAGGAAACTCATGATTTTTTTTCCCCCAATCTCTATTTCCTAAAAGAGGTTATTTTTACTTTTTATTTAAAATATTTTT
>NW_021354640.1:0-320 GCF_001605985.2 Dendrobium catenatum | reverse complement strand
TTTTTAATCTATTCTACCCTTTAGCAGCGGTTATAACCATTACAAATCTGGGCTTTTGAGGTGGTTATAATCGCTGCTAAATCCAACACTTCATCAAATCTACCCCGCTGGTCCTTAAACCACTGCGGAATGTCGTTGCAGCGCATAATAATTACAGCGTATTGGTAGCGGTTTTAGAACCGCTGCAAAGAAAATAGTGGCGGTTAAAACCACCGCGATAGCTCAAATTTTGTGCTGCGATTACCTTAGTTTTTGGTAGTGTGGATATACCAACAAAAGTTCTATTTGGCTACCTTTAGGGCAAGCTTGACATTATTGAG
>NW_021354639.1:0-339 GCF_001605985.2 Dendrobium catenatum | reverse complement strand
TTTTAAAATAATGCTATTGGCTGTTTTGAAAATAACTATAGAAAGATCAAAACTTTTTGAGTGAAACTAACTCTAAGGTGTGCAGAATCAAAATACGATCGAAACAAGGGGTTGTGCGTTAAAAACGGAGCGAAAACGAGAACGATACGAATTTTGGGAGTTTAAGTCAATAAATGATATTTACAAATAAACAATTATTGGAAAATAGTAAAATATAATTAAGAATAATCTCAAAAATAATTAATAACAGTAATGATTATAAAATAAACCTTAAACAGTGAAATAATAACTTAAACTAATAATAATTAATATAAATAATTATTAAATAATAATTATATT
>NW_021354638.1:0-210 GCF_001605985.2 Dendrobium catenatum | reverse complement strand
ACGACAGGTATATTTTTTTAATACTTTCATATTAGGTCTTCAAGGCTTATAATCAAGAGAATTGACTAAATAAAGGCATTAAGCAATGAAACCCGATCCTCCTAAGCAGCTAAATAGGAGTAGTTAAGGTTTGAATCATCGGATAAATATGCGGTCACGAAATTGATCAGAATATTTATTTTGTACATTCATATCAGGCCTTCAAGGCCT
>NW_021354637.1:0-252 GCF_001605985.2 Dendrobium catenatum | reverse complement strand
CAAGTCTCGTGTTGAACTAAAGTCCTGAAACGCCTTGGATCGATCGTTATCCATCCTGGAACGAAAACGGGCTCGGTTTCGCCGAAGTTGACGTCGCCGGCGGCCTGGGTTCGTCGAGGTTTGATCGAGGAAGCAAGTGGAAGGTAAGAGGAGCTCTCTCTTCAAAAATCTCGGGCTCAGGAGACTTGGAGAGGGAGCAATTAGCCAAAAGTCCTTATTTGGACAAGATTTTTCATATTTAAAGCCCCTAGA
>NW_021354636.1:0-279 GCF_001605985.2 Dendrobium catenatum | reverse complement strand
GTAGCCGACCCCACATAGTGGGATAAAGGCTTGATGTTGTATTGAATTTATCTTTATGTTCATCTTCTGCTTCTACTTGTACTACTATATTTATTAATTTGTCGAATTCCAGTCCAATCTGGAACTTCTGAAAACAACTGGAAGCAGTTAAATGAGATAAACTAAAAGCAATTAAGTAGCTTGACTAGTGCTAATAAGTAGAGGTTTGTTAGCCTACGTGGTATATGTCAGATTCCTGATGGCAGATATATGTAACTGTGATAAACTGACATTGATTAG
>NW_021354635.1:0-340 GCF_001605985.2 Dendrobium catenatum | reverse complement strand
AAGGACTTGGTACGGGTGCCTAGGCCTATGTCGATGAAATAGTTCCAGTACCAAGATAATAACCAATGTTTACTAGGACTCTTGTAAAATGAGAATTGCCAATAGGGTTGACATGAGAAATGGGGTTGGTTTCCCAATGATGGGTGTATTTGGTGCGAACTTGGTCCTAATGGAGGAGTTTCACATGGTACATCCTCTCCTTGGGTGCTTGGTAAGAAAAATTGCTCGGAGATGGACCACATTGAGCATGGAAGGGTTCAAGCCTGTCATAATTTCAATAGATAAGTAATATATATATTGAGTTTTTTTTCTCTTTTGCATCCCATTTAAGCATGTGATA
>NW_021354634.1:0-700 GCF_001605985.2 Dendrobium catenatum | reverse complement strand
AGCTTTGTCTTGAATAGTGCTTATCCGAGCCAGGGGGTTACACGATAAGAAGAGGGAAAATTGTATGGGATTCAGGCAAGCATGTGGTGACCACACCGATTGCTGTTAGGTTCACATAATTTACCGGTTCATGCATATTGCTAAATATAATAAATGTTTGAGTGTAATCCACAAATGTTCCTAACAAATATATAAACAGAGATCGAACTACAAAAAGTCTATTTGTTGATCTTTTAATTTATTAAATAAAATCTAAATTAATTGGCTTCAACTGAACAAATATGCTTACCTTCTCTCTAATATTTATCTACTTTCGCATCCGATGTGATACTGATAGTACTTTTCTTTGGAGATGCTCTGTAAGTTTCTCATGTTATTGATGAACAAAGCATGCACTCGAGCTTCGAGCAATAAAAAAAAAAATCAATTAATAAATGGTTCATAAATATAATTTAAATTCAGCAATATTTTTATTATCTGCATCATTGGTGCTAATAATATTTAATTGTTTAATTTTTCAAAATAATAAGAAAGCTATTTCAGACGAAGCCTAAATTGACTCATTTTAAGGTTTCGCTACATGACTTAAAATACAAAGTTTATCTAAATCAAAGTAGATTTTAAGCTGATTGAATTTATCTAAATCAAAGTCTATATGACTTGTAAAATATTAGAGATGCCTATATATACACCACTTGTT
>NW_021354633.1:0-293 GCF_001605985.2 Dendrobium catenatum | reverse complement strand
CTTGATTGATACTCTAAAATAGAATCCATATAAAGATTTTAATAATTTTTTTTTTAAATTTTGTGACGTATTCAAAATAGCACGAGCCACGCCATGCGCTATACGCCATGCGCTATGGGAAACTTTGCGCCTTGCTGTGCCATTCACCGAGTATGTATTATGGAAATAAATCATGTGTGTGTAGAATATTTAAAGCATCAAAATATGCTAAAGTATACGACATATGCTATATACTAATTTGGTAAAGAATCTTGACGATCATATTTATTCAGCTTCATTCACTTGAGTTGAAA
>NW_021354632.1:0-817 GCF_001605985.2 Dendrobium catenatum | reverse complement strand
AAAATGAAAGTGGTCTTAATTCTAATAATAACAATAGTACTTTTATTGCGAGGAAATGTATGTAGTTGGTGCAAAGCAAAAATATTAATATGTTTTTTTTTTAAAGCAAATAATCCCTATTTAAAAAAAGGGTGGTTTACTCATTTGATGGGGAAGACATTCATTAACTTGAGATAAAGAGTTAATGTTTTAGATTTTATTTTATTTATTAGTAATATAGAGTGATAACTCATAAAGTAAAGGGACAGTTTTTTTTCTGCTTCTTAAAGCGACTGTCTAGTACAAAAATTAAAATTTTTATACTAGAAAGCTGCTTTAAGAAGCAATAAGAAAGCCGTCTCAAACGAAGCCTGAGTGATCACACACAACCATAGAAATGTTTTTTTTTTCAATTTTTTTAATCCAAATAGCAAGTTTTTTAAATAAACATCATAGTTAAAATAGGTAAACAAGCATGTAACTAAAAATTAGAAATACTTAATTGGCATAGGTGACTATGTTCAACTGTAAATACAATTTCAAATAAGGATCCAAGTAATACTACAATACTCCACTCTAATAATAGAAGACTTCTACAGCTTCCACTAGCTAGCACAATGGTTAATACTTCTTCATTAGCTTCTTCAAGCCATTTGACAAATGGCTCAAGAGATTTAACAAAAGTTTCCTTCCCTCGCTACAGAAAAATAGTGTGTTACAGGCAGGCAAAATACGCCGAAAAATGCCTGAAATCCGTCGGAAATTTCGTTAGAAAAAGCCGGAAGAAAACCCACCGGAAATACCAAGGCTTTTAAAACAGGACCGGACCGGCCGGTTC
>NW_021354631.1:0-1183 GCF_001605985.2 Dendrobium catenatum | reverse complement strand
ATATGTCGTCGGAAAGCAGCCGGAACTTTATAAAACCGCCGAAAAAGACCATTTTTAGCCGGATAATGCTGCCGGAAATTACTGAATTTCCTGTAGTGCATCGAACTTCTGCTCGGCCACTAACTGACACCGAATTTCTATCAAGCCACCAACTGATGTTGGATTTCTGCCCAACCAATGACTGACGCAGGATTTTTGCCTGACCACCGACTAACGCCACATTTCTGCCCAGCTTCCAACTGAAGCCAGATTTCTACCTGACCACCGATGATGCTGAATTTTTGACCAGCCACCGACTAATGTCGAATTTCTGCCCCGCCACCAACTGACTCTGAACTTTTGCTCGACCACTGATTGACACTGAACTTACACTCAAATGCTAATTGACGCTAACTTCCAATCGCCCGCCGACTAACGCCAGACTTCCACCAGGCTTCCAATTATTCTTAAACTTCTCCCCGACACGGTACTTTTGACCTTCGTCGCCAGATAATAGTCTTTATGGCCTCTGTCACCTGCCGACTATGGCCCTTCTGGCCTTCGTCGTTAGATAACAGTCTTTCTGACCTCCGTCGTCCACCGACTATGATCCTGCTGGCAAAACTAACATGTCAATATTGATTCATCCAATTTCCACCATGTAATGCATTTTATATGATGTATATCTGTTACATCAAGTCAAGGCCTTCCCTCCAATGAAGGACCTCATTTTTAATTAATTGTAAATACTAGTGAATTCATTCAACTTGGCCAGGCCTCATAGTTTCCCCCTTTCCAGAGATTTTTCACGTAAAAAATTATGGTGTCTCTTATGAATGGTAAACCGTCTATTTTATCTGATTATGTGCTGCATCTTCGTACAAACCTAAGTGGTTAAACTTTATATTTCTCTACCGTCATAAATATTTCATGACACAACAATAATAATGTTTTATAGCCTTATTCTTTCAACCAAATGGCCATGCATGCTGTAATAATTAATAATCTTGGATATAAAACTTCATGTCACCTTCCGATTTTCTTTTATAAAGTATTTATACTTGTCTCGCTTGTATCACTAGCTCATTACTTGTGTAAATTCCATTTATCAAGTTTTTCTTGTATCTCTCTTCTTAGTTATCAGCCGACCAATTACGATGAGAAGGGCATATATTTTTTATTTATTTATTTATTTATTTTTTTC
>NW_021354630.1:0-1352 GCF_001605985.2 Dendrobium catenatum | reverse complement strand
TACTTGTTTATTAATTTATATTTTGAATTTGATGTTTTTTCTTATAAAAATAATATTATTATAACATTTTCAATAATATTATTGACATGCTAAATGCCCTAATTGGGGTAAAATTATTCTGTGTTGACAGCAGACGGCGTCCGAAGGTCAATTAGAACACGTCATGTCACTTTTTTGCTCGGTATCGATGTTTGGTACCGCTCCGTACGTACCAGATAATGTGATGCATTCTAATTGGTCTCCGGACCATCCGGTGTCCGCACAGAATAATTTCTCCTAATTGGGCTTCCCAATGACTTTGCAATCCTCTTGATCTGCATCGAGATTAGTGAAAACAAGATCCTGATGCCAAAACTTTAATAATTTGAGAACCTTTAGATCATAATTTCAACTTGCAACTACTTCTAATTATATGAAGAAAAAAAATTCTGATCATAATTTCATCTGTTACTAGTAAAGCAAGTAAAATATATCTAACTAAATGTTAAGAGAAGAGAAAGACATATATATTTTGTTGATTTTCCCAAAGTCAAATGATTTTGTTATGAAGCATCTAGACTTAGATTTCGTTTAGGACTACATTTTACCACTACCTTTTTATCACTTTCAAAAAAATTTTATACTGAAAATCTACTTTAAAAAATAGTAAAAAAGCTATCTCAGACGAAATTTTATTCTATATAGGTTCGCAAAATTTACTCAATCTAAATTGTTCAAATTATTTTGGCTTTTGTTTGGGATGACTTTTTTTAAAACGCATTTTTAGTATAAAAATTTTAATTTTTATACTAACAAATTTCTTTAAGAAACAGTAAAAACTGCCCAAACAAATGCCTATATTTACTCATACAAAGTCACGAACATATGACATCAACCTAAAATTGATATTTACTCAACATACGATGACGAATGGCAATGCTGATTTATTTTGGTTAAAAAAATATTGTTATTTCACATAAAACAAATATATACAAATATGGCCAATTATTTCTGCAAAATTAATTTTGCTGTCATCTTTATGTTTTAAATTAGTTCTTTTATGTTGATTTTATTTTAGAAGAATTATCTTATCTATTTTAAAAAATAACAATATTTATGTGTTTTTTTTAAATAATGAATTCATGTATCTAAGTTTGTCATGATTAAATTGGTGGAAATTTGATACGAAGGAAAATTAAGAATTTATTTATTTTTTTATGAATTATAATGTTTGGATGAGAATTGAAAAATGAATTTAAGAAATTGTTAGTTTTATAAATAATAAATTTATGATGATAGGAATGCAATTACCAAAATGCCAAATTTTATAAAGAAGCATGATAATAATCAAAATTAATAAAAGGAGCATCAAT
>NW_021354629.1:0-469 GCF_001605985.2 Dendrobium catenatum | reverse complement strand
GCAGGTGGAGGATGATGGGATTTATGAAGATCAGGCTTTAGGAGGTCAGGGCTAGAGGTTAGCTTTGGATTGACGGGACGAAGAGATCTGCCTTGGTTAGTTCGACTAAGATGTGGGCGGAATCGGAAGAGGGATGTAGGCTCATGGCTTCAGTGACCTGAGGCAGAAGATTGGAGGGTCGGATAGAGGATCTTGGGATGTTGTTACTGTTGCAGAGATTTGGCGTTGGCTATAGCTAGGGATCAGGAAGCAGCGAAGGGAGCTTCAGATTCGGGTGGTGCTTGACTGTGCAAGAAGGATTGCCAGAGGAGCTAGAGACCTTGTGTGCGGGAATCGAAGAAGTATCAGTGTTTGTTTTGTTCCTTTTATCAACGCAAACGAGAGGGAGAGAAAAGACGTATGCGTGCTCTGTCCGAAACAACACCGCTTGCATAGAATGCTATATAATTAAGTTTTCATTTGAAATTAT
>NW_021354628.1:0-255 GCF_001605985.2 Dendrobium catenatum | reverse complement strand
GTACTGTACGATCTAGTGTAATAGAAATAAATTAAAATATTTTTTTTTTTGGAAAAATTATTTTTGAATATAACTAATCGTACTGTACGATCACCACATCATACCGTATAATTTGTTATAATTAGAAAGCTCGCTGTCCATTAAATTAGGCGAAGATTTGAATTTGAAAAGTTGTTCTAATCGTATTGTAGGATCATGATCGTACTGTACGATGTTTAAAATATTGCCTAATTTAATCTGCTGATTGTTCAATCA
>NW_021354627.1:0-536 GCF_001605985.2 Dendrobium catenatum | reverse complement strand
AACCATTCCAATCTGTGTAAGTTCCTAATTCTGTATGATGTTAATTTCCTGCTAACAAAACTTGTAAGAGCAAACAATTCCAATCCTGCTTTCTTCTTAATTAAGCGTTGATGCTGCCATTTCTATGCCAGTTTAAATGCATCTCTGGATCACAGCTCATTTATAGAATAATCAAACTTTATCACATTTTCTGCATAATCATGACAACCTGCAATGCCACCTTCACATGCAAGTTACCACCTCCTCATATTTAGCTCTCACAACTAAAACAGTGCATTTCTGAAGCACTTCTGTACTGATAAAATAAGCCTGACATAACAAATAACAAACATGATTAACAAAAGAAGTTAGTATTGAATGCTCAATCTAGCTTAAAACAGTCTATGCTTACTCAGATCATCAGGTTGAACTCACTACCAAAGAACACATATTTCCACAGCAATTATTTGAAGCGGTTTACAAACCGCCGCTAAAGAGAGGTACAAGCAGCAATTATTACCGCTGCTAAAACCTCACCTATTATCCCGAATATTCCT
>NW_021354626.1:0-221 GCF_001605985.2 Dendrobium catenatum | reverse complement strand
AATGGATTAATGGAGGAATTAATGGGCATTTAGGGGGGCAATTAAGGGAGTATTAGGTGGATGCTTAGGTGGCAAGTAGAGAGAGAGAACCATGCATGAAAGGGCCGGCCTAACAAGGAGAAAAAAAAAGGGGATTTGATTAAATAGTGGGCCCCAAGGTTTTTAATTAAAAATATGAGCTTTTATTTCAGATTTTAATTAATTAGGGAAGTTTCATATGA
>NW_021354625.1:0-403 GCF_001605985.2 Dendrobium catenatum | reverse complement strand
TTTTGAGCTTCTTGGCTTGGGCCGCTCTTATGATATTAAAAAAATTTAAGAGGAAGTATTGTTATGGAAATTTTTTCCATGGCAACCGGCGTCGTGCTCCTCAGCATGAACGTCGTGGTATAGCTCTCAGTAATGGATGTAATCGTTCTCGCTCGAGGCAATATAGTATGTGCTTTTCTCCTAATTAAATTTTACCTACTAAATGATTATGCGTTGTAATGCTCTGCTAAAGCTAAACTAGCGCAGAAAGTTTCCATTGAGAGCTTCAAATTCCAAAGAACTGGAGCAAGATTTTGATGGAAGTGAGGAACTGTGAACGAAAAAAACAATTTTTAGCGTAAATAAAAAAATTTGAATAATGCTCAGTGTGCTGCAGGTAGCCAATTGGTCATGCCCTCCATGA
>NW_021354624.1:0-211 GCF_001605985.2 Dendrobium catenatum | reverse complement strand
AAACAGAATTTCAAAATTACTCTTATAATATAATTTTATTATTATGTACAAGCTATAATTTTGTATATCATGTACAAGCTATAATGTTGTTATAATTTTGTACTGAGCGATACATGCTCGGTATTGAGGTCGAACCCCGCCAGGGGGCAGCGCCCCCTTGGACCCCCGGCAGATTGGTATATTTTTGTATTCATGTTTTTTTTTATTATTG
>NW_021354623.1:0-329 GCF_001605985.2 Dendrobium catenatum | reverse complement strand
TACACAAAAATCCTGCAAAAAGGCACAAATTCCAAATATCTCCAAATTACAGTAGAATGTCCACGACATCAATACAAGACTATTATTCTATAAAATCCAAATCAAATCACGTCCTGATATTTTTCTATTCGATAAAAATCGCGTAGAATCAATTCCGACCCGTAAAATCGTCGTAGAATATAGTCAAATCGTGTACAATAATCATATCTATAACATACTAAAAGTTGTGCGGTGAAAGTTGTGTCAAATCAAAATCATCTCAAAAGTTCGACTACAAAAACACAAAACAGTGCACAACTCGGTCAAAACACAATATCTTTGAAAACAGA
>NW_021354622.1:0-312 GCF_001605985.2 Dendrobium catenatum | reverse complement strand
TGTCTGTAGTGATGTAAGCTTGCGGTGATGTATTATAGGATGTATCATGCCTATACCAGCAATGACTTGCTGAATGTCTAGTTTTTCCACAGATTGGACAGTCTATAGGAGAACGATTTCGACGACCTCGACGAGCAGAGGAGGAACCGCGACCAGAAGAGGAGCGAGCAGAACCGCATCCTGTAGTTGAACGTCCAGGAGACGAGCGACCGTGGTAATTTGCAGGAAAGGAGCCGCAATACCTAGACGAGCCACGGGTAGCTGTAAGAGCGAAAATGGGATATGCAGTAGAATTGGCAATGTTGTCACGAT
>NW_021354621.1:0-203 GCF_001605985.2 Dendrobium catenatum | reverse complement strand
TGAGTTTGAATGGGTGAATACATTTGATGAGAGGTTTGGACCAAATCATTAAAGTTTGACCAATTAAACTTTAGTGATTTGACTCAAAGTGGGTTTAAATATGCTTAAATTTGAGTTTTCCAAATTAGTCACAATCATTCAGATGATTTTGAAGGATTGGATAGGATGCAGAATTCAAGTTGGATGGTTGAAGTGGCGGAATG
>NW_021354620.1:0-294 GCF_001605985.2 Dendrobium catenatum | reverse complement strand
ATTGGATGGGTCCCTGTTCTATTGATAATTACTTTAACACTAGTTCTGTTGAGAATGTCAAAGTTTCTGATTTTTTAATTAATGGGTCTTTGAATGTTTTTAAACTGTTGCAGAACTTACCTTCCTTTTTTGTTGACTTAATTAGGCTGATCCCTTTAGATTTGAATAGTAAGGATAAAATTTTGTTTTCCTTGTCTCCTTCGGGTTTGTTCCAAATGAAAAAGGCTTGGGAAGTGTTTAGGATTAAGTATGATAAGTCTATTATTTTTTCTTCCTTATGGCATAATAGTATAC
>NW_021354619.1:0-1909 GCF_001605985.2 Dendrobium catenatum | reverse complement strand
CCCCCCCCCAATACCCCTCACATTCCAAATAAGGGCTTTAATCATTGAAACTTTTAGCAAAAAATTGAGCCATAATAGAATGAAACTTTTAATCATTGAATAGATTTAGAGCCACTATCAAAGAGATCAGAAGAAGACGAAGCAGTAGGATCCCCTTTATCAATACTATTAACATGAACCACATAGATAAGCCAGAACTATTTCTGGGGATAAATTCCCCTTCTTCACATTCCTCCATAACATTCTCCTTTTCATTAGTGTCCACACTAAGCAATAGAGAGGGATCCTCATTATTTTGAAGCATTGAATCAATAGAGACAAAGAAATTAGGAAGCTTTTCACCTTCCTCGAGAGGTTTATCATCAGGAGAGACTCTCTCAGGTGAAAACTTTAGACAATTTTCCAAAACATTCATCTTTTCCAAATCATTAAAATTATCATTTCCAACCTTCTCATTAGGGGTAGGGGTCTCGACCCGATTCAAAAGAATCTGGTTCTCAATATTCTTGTTTGTAGTATTTGTAACATTAGAGACCACCTTCCCCACCGATGGGTTGGAATTTTCTTTAAGATCTGGATCAATTTGAAACAATCAGAAACCACATGCAAATGTGTTTTACTATGCATAAAAACAACATGAACTTTTTCAAACTCCACTACTTTTTGTAAGTAACCAAAGGCTTTAGAACCGACCCAAACTTCCTTAGCTTGTTTCTTAGTGATATCAACTTCGACTAAGACCCTAGCCACAGACAGACGGGTTCTAAAAGCAATTGCCTGGTCAGTTTGCAAGGGACAGTTGAAAATAAAACCAAGGGCATGTAACACTTTAGCATTAAAAAAGTGAAGCCTAAGATTAGGAAATGAGATCCAAATAGGAACAATGATGGATTCTTCTCAAACACCAAAGAACATAGTCCATTTCAGAATACGCATTTGGTAGTTAAGAATAAAATATGATCTACGGGCAAAGACACGATTGCAATCTAAATCATTAGAGAGCTGGATCACAATATGTTTCGAATATATAAGGCCAACTGAATAAAATCCCGAGGTTTAAGGCTACCAAAAAAGCACGAATCGAGTCCAGATTTGGCCTACATAGGCCAAATTTACCAGCAAGAGTAAATTAAAATGGAGATGCAAGTTTTAGAACTTCTTCATCCGAAAGCAAGACTACCGGCATGCCATTAAAAGTAGATTGAGTTAAAGAGGGTAGGGTATCGCTTGTCGAGGAACCAGAGAGAATTTCCTTAAAAGATCACGACTGAGGAGGAGAAGGAACCCCAGAATCCAAGCTAAAAAATCCTTTGTTTGTATCTTGCACATGGGAGGAAAAGTTCCCCCAAGATAATGTGATACATCCACTGCTAAAAGAATAGATTGAATATGATCCCTCAGTTGATAGCATTGAGTAATCTTTTATTTCCTTTGTTACTTGGTACCTTCTTGAGGTGAAATTATTCTACGAGGATACGGACGTCGTTCGGAGGCAAATCAAAACGCACGTCACCAGTTTGTTGTGCACCGCGGCTGTGTACATGTAATATCAAAATCTGCTCCAGGATCATCCGGGCCGATCTGGATAGTCCCGGGACGATCAGTGCAGTTTTGTTCCAGATTCTGTCCAGAAGTTCCAGGAATGATTTCCTGTAGGGATCGTCCGGGCCGATCTGGGATCGTCCCGGGACGATCAGTAAATGGCACAAGTCAGAGAGCAAGGGATTTTTGAAAATTAATTATCGTCCTGCGAAATCATCCCAGGACGATGTGAAATTGGTCTGATCGTCCAGGACGGTCGTGCGATCGGCCAGGCCGATCAGAGCACTTTAAAGCTGAAATCAGTCGTTTTGAAGAGAGAGAAAAATCAAAATAAAATATCTCAAATTTCAGCTGAGGAGAGAGAAGG
>NW_021354618.1:0-307 GCF_001605985.2 Dendrobium catenatum | reverse complement strand
GAGACGTCTACCTACAACACACTCTAAACAGATATTACATCGACTAAGGGGATACAACCTCCCAATTCTAAATCCAAAATAAGAGTCTCTTTTGCTTAGTATTTTCTCCCAAAATTATGTGTTTCTTCTTTTAAAACCTCACACTAAAAGGGATCTAATTCAAATAATTACGAACTATCTTTCTTCCCAAAAGGGCACTAGAGACCTTCCTACTTAAAGCTCTCTAATGTCTCAAACTCCAAAAATTCATCTTATAGAAAGAAAACATTAAGGGAATCTAACCCAAAATTTCCTAAAGTCTAAACTT
>NW_021354617.1:0-205 GCF_001605985.2 Dendrobium catenatum | reverse complement strand
CACCAATCCATTACATGATGAGCCTTGTGAGTCCCCATCTGGTGAGATCCCCCAGCCTACCTCCACACCCAAAACTCCCCACATGACCTACTGTGGAGAGGATTAAAGCAATACTTAGCGATGACATATTTTCCACTAAGGACGGTGGTCGTTAGAGGTATCTGGCTGAATGGGCAGGAAAGCCGGAGATGGAAAACGTGTGGAT
>NW_021354616.1:0-208 GCF_001605985.2 Dendrobium catenatum | reverse complement strand
CACGGCACCAGAATAATAGAATTCATCGGATCCGGAACAGAACAGATATTTCTCCAACTTGAGCTCATCTAAGTTTTCCCCAGACACTAACTGAATCTCATAGGATCCAGGCCCCTTATAACTCCCTTTTTATAGCATATACATATAGCATTTTAATTCAGAAGAAATCCGGACAAATTAGAAATCAGACAAAAATCGGGCAGCACAA
>NW_021354615.1:0-262 GCF_001605985.2 Dendrobium catenatum | reverse complement strand
TATATAATATTGCCTAATGTTAAGGATAATGCTTATGATGAGCTCATGTAACACAACCATTATCTCTTCATTGATGTTCCACTCAATGAAGGTGACAAAAGAATATCTCATCTATATCATGGTAGTATTCAAAGTCTTCCATAAGATATGGAATGGGATGATAATAGTAAGGTATATGTGGGCTCCGAAAATTCGGCCCTGGCCTCCCCGCCGCGCGATTTCTTATTATTTATTATTCGGCGAGGGGAGTTTTAACTGATAA
>NW_021354614.1:0-218 GCF_001605985.2 Dendrobium catenatum | reverse complement strand
TACCTACAAACTCATCTGCCTTCCAAAATTTACCCCGGAACTTAATTATGTTAAAACTCCCTCGCCGAAGAAAAAGAAGAGCGGGCGGAGGCCGGGGCCGAATTTTCGGAGCCCACACTTTTTTAAATTCACCAAGGTTTACCAACCAACAAGCAAAATGCAATATAAGAGAGTTTTTAATCATCTTCTCATCCATCAGATGGATACTTTCTACAATG
>NW_021354613.1:0-211 GCF_001605985.2 Dendrobium catenatum | reverse complement strand
GCATTTGTTATTCGTTGTTGATTGTCATTATTGCACAATCATATGTTTGCTACAATTGGTGTATTTGCTCGTGCATTCTTCAATTCTTCTAACAACTGTTGCATGTATCCTCAAGACACTACAAGCTTCTGTCAAATTCATTATTGTTGATAGAAGATTTGCACTTTTATTGGAGTAGCTTTCATGGGTCAACTACAACACCTATTGGAGC
>NW_021354612.1:0-343 GCF_001605985.2 Dendrobium catenatum | reverse complement strand
GGTACAACACTTGTTACCATACCGCATCTCAGTTCATTCCTTTCAAGATTCTTTATGGAAGAGATCCACCACCGTTGGTGAATTATTAGAAGGGGACGACCCCGGTATATTTAGTGGATCAATACTTGGAGGAGAGGGATAGGGTGTTGGGAGAGTTGAGGGAGCACCTATTGAGGGCCCAACAGATCATGAAGACCAAGGCGGATGCTCACTACAAGGATGTGACATTTGAGGTTGGAGAGATGGTATACTTGAAGCTAAGGCCTTACAGACAGAAGACTTTAGCTAGCAGAAGGAGTGAAAAGTTCTCTCCACGATACTATGGGCCTTTCGAGATCGAAAG
>NW_021354611.1:0-200 GCF_001605985.2 Dendrobium catenatum | reverse complement strand
TTGATCAAATTTAATAATATTTTAGATCTCAAACGAATTCTCCATAAAAAAGGAAAATTGGGACAAAATTACAATTTTTTTAATGAAAATTTTGCTAAAAGTTGCTATAAAATAAAGAAATAATCGTAAGAATATGAGGGATTATTTATTGCTGCAAAAATTAATTCGAAATTAAAAGAATATAGTATAAAATAAATATA
>NW_021354610.1:0-378 GCF_001605985.2 Dendrobium catenatum | reverse complement strand
TCTCTTCTATACAACCTAGTTAATATTATTGGTTACCTGAGTGCATAGAGGACATTTAAACTTGACATTTGATAAGTAGATCCCAATATGTTACGCTGATGAGGAGAAAATATTTATTTCTAGGCATCAGTATCCTATAAGTTAAACAATTCTTTTCGTCATATATAGTTTAGTTGCATATAATAGATAAATATTCTTCATTAGATTTCCTTATTTTTGTCATATTAGACAACCGCATTGTCCGCATTCTGATCAGAAATTATTGCTAATAAGTTCAGAAGTCAAGCAAGTCAGTGCAGAATAAACTGCTTTGGATATATTCTGCAGATCAGTTCAATATGGAGATTAACCTTTAAGCAAAGACAAAGAAGTTCTGTT
>NW_021354609.1:0-284 GCF_001605985.2 Dendrobium catenatum | reverse complement strand
GTACGATCGTGGATCGTCCTGGATGATTTTACTTAAAAGCTTTGAAACGAACCTATTTGCATATGTGTAAGAAATATTTTCGTACAAGCTGATCGTCCCGTACGAACTAAGTTCGTCCGGTACAAACGGTTATTACAAGGTCGGTTTCAAAAATTGTAGAAAATTCGTTCTAAGTCAGTTGTATTGTCTGGACAAAAATTGGTTCGTCCGGACGAATTTTTTACAGAGAACAGGTCGTCTTGGACGTTTTTTTAATTTCGTCTGGACGAAAATTTTACATATAG
>NW_021354608.1:0-2285 GCF_001605985.2 Dendrobium catenatum | reverse complement strand
GGGGGGGGGTGAATTGTGAAAACTTTGCAGCAATAATTAAGAAACCTAAGCAAGATTTCTAATTTTTGGTGTTTTTAAATTTTTAACATAAAAAATTAACTACTACGAAGGCAAATAATTGAACTCAACGTGCAACAATGAAATCCTTTTTTTTTTTCTTTCACAATTTTCACCAAGCAAACATTATGAAAATAAAGTGCAAGCAAAAAAAAAATAAAAAGTGATAAGGAAAAAGCACACTGGAATTTTATAGTGGTTTGGTCAAACCATGACCTACGTCCACTCCCAAGAGTCCTCCGCTTTGGGAATTTCACTACAAACTATAGCTCTTGTTTTGGCCCCCTCGTCAAGGCGGAGAAGCCCTTACAAGATTCACTTTCACCAACCCAGCGTGGTGGAGTTCCAAGAGCTGTTCTCACCCTCCTGGTGATGGTAGAGTACCTTCTCATCTTTTTACCTCTTGAAGAAGACAGAGTACCTTCGAGGTCACAGATGTAGAAGAGTCTCCCCCCTTGGAGAGCCTCCCACAAGTTCTTCTCGGGCCACAGGAGGAGCACCTCTTCTCCCTCACCAAGCTCACCTTCTCCTTCCTCTCTAAAATCCTAAAAACTTCTCAAGAGCTCTCTCCCAAGGATTCCCTCTCTAATCACGTTTCCCCTCTTATTGTGTCTCTCCAAAACATAACAATTTTGACACATAAAATGGGCTCCAAAATCCCTGAAATTTTCAAAGTAGCCGTTACTATCATACAGTATGATTTCCAATCATATAGTACGATATGTAAAACATTCCTCATCCTGGAACAAAGATGTATGAACAGTTTAAAATATACTCGTACAGTATGGTACCAATCATATGGTACTGTCCTCAACACCACTGCTCATACAGGATGATAGTCGGGATGAGCGAAAGTTGTCTATGTACATTGTATGGTACGATCCACGTCGTACAGTATGAATGGTCAAAATTAAGGCATCATCTAGGATGAATTCCATGATGATCAAATGTCATCTCTGTTCATCGTATAGTATGATCTATATCATACAGTACGATGAGGAAAAAATAAGGGATAGTCCAGGATGATCTTTGGAACGATTAGAATTCATCTCTGTTCATCGTATAGTACGAACATGTTTGTACAGTACAATTATCAATTAATAATTAGGCTTTGATTTACTCCACTAATCACGGGTTAAATTAAGTAAGTATTTAAAATAAATTGCACAGTAGAAATTTCTTCGTACAGTACGAACAGCTGAAAATAACTTACTTAAGTTAATATGGTGGTTAGGGTTTTGGATTTGTGACACATCGTACAGTACAATATTATTCATATCGTACAATCTGTTCACTAAAGATGTTTTACAAGATCAGATCGTACAGTACGAACGAAATTCGTATAATACGATCACCAGAGAAAGAAAATCTACATTTTTACTTTTAAAACCCTCTCTCCCTATGTGTGTGCATGGTTGCTTAGACTTACATACAGTTTGTGGCCAAACTCAAGAAAAAAATAAAATAAACATAAAATTACATTGTACCAGACTCACACTCCTACTCTACCTAGTCTTGAGTCTTCTTGTTGTCCTGAGTAATTTGTGATCTTCCTGAAATGTTAGTACTCACAGACAATAGTAGAAAAGAAATGATATTCAATGAATAGATAGTTTAGGCGATATTATTTTTCATCATCAAAATCTCAAACTTGGGGTCATGGGTTGCAACAATCTCCCCCTTTTTTATGATGGCAAATACTGTTTGTTGTAAGAAAGTTTGAAAGACATTTTTTGTTTTTTTTTTTATTTTTTTTATTTAAACATAAGAAAAAGAAATGCAATACAAAATAGGAAAAGAAAATGCAGTACGTAATAGAAAAAGAAATGCATTCTATTTAAACATAAGGAAATATAAGAGCAGACTACAACAAACTTCTCCCCCTTTTGACAACACCAAAAAGAGGAGCAAAAAACACAAAAAAATACAACATAGATACCCTTCATGGAGGTGGGTTTTGTTGGAAGTAGTGAAGGATTGTGCTAAATCGGTGTTCAATCGCGGTGAAGCGTTCCCCAAACCATTGCATATCGGCCACGTGTTGCTGATGTTGCTCTTATATGTGTGTATCAAGGCGAGTCTGTAGTTGGTCAAAGCGGTCCACTAAATCATAGTGAAGATGAGCTTGTGTAGGTGCTTGGGGTGCTACATGTCGTCGTGGTCGAGCCGGAGCTGCTACTGGGGCATCTTCTCCTTCTTCTTCATCAAAGATGGGTTCTTCAGGCTCT
>NW_021354607.1:0-889 GCF_001605985.2 Dendrobium catenatum | reverse complement strand
GATTTTAACGAGCTTATAGTCGAATCGAACGGCTCGATGAGACAAATCCAACGAGCCCAAGATCTCCGGATTCTGACATCACTAAGGCCTTCAAACGGCTGACAAACGGTGTATGATCGAGGGATTCAATATCAGCCGTCCATTCAACCACTCCCTGTTCGCCCCTGATCTCGCTCCTATTTACAAGCCATGCCGCTCCAGAAAAACTATAAATAGACCCCTCATTTCTCATAAGAGAGGACCCAAGCAAGAGAGAGAAGAAGAGAAGAGAAGAAGAAGAGAAGAATGAGGAGAATCAGCTCCTCCTCGACCACCGCCGAATTTCTTTCTGCCGCCTGAATACACCGGAATTTTGCCGGATGTTTGGGAGACGCCGGAATTCTGCATAACTTTGTAACTGAATTTCAATTCAGGAGAACATCTTTGTAATCTGATCGTCCTGACTTGTGGGACGAATCAGCCTCTGCACTTCAAACAAACACTAGTGGAACTTTTCAACTGGGTGCGGCCCCGTGGTTTTTTCCCTCTTTCGGGTTTTCCACGTATAAATCCTGGTGTTATTTTTTTTTCCTGTTTGTGTGCTGAATATTCATACAACGCTAAGACGAAAGTATTTCAACTCTATCGCCGCATATATTCTTGCCTGCAACAAGACTATAATTCAGTGTGCTTCCTAATTCTCCATGATGCTCCCTCGTTCAAGATGCTCAAAGTTGAGCAATGCATACCATATGCTTCCATGATCAAAATGTTGCCATATGGCTAGGTCGGTTTGAACCGACTGAGTTCAAGTGACTTGAGTGAGGCTTTTGAGTGCATGATTTATATGTTTTTGGGGTTGTTTTATTATTCATGCTAAGTCAAATTGAGTATTTATATATATATATAT
>NW_021354606.1:0-262 GCF_001605985.2 Dendrobium catenatum | reverse complement strand
ATCTCAAATTATAGTCAAATGATCGATGTAGTGAAAGATTAGGTCGGTTGCATTGAATTCACGATTGGCCATTATATAAAAAGTGGCGAGTAAAAGAAAGGGAGTGATATGGACATGGTCGCCAGCTTTGGGAATCAGAGAGGTGCGAAGGACATGTTGGATCGTCCTAGCATCTTTAAGTAAAGAGTTAGTCTCTCCAACATGAAAGGGGGAATTATTGTGGCGAAGAAAGTGATTGGCCATATCCTAGTTAAAATCCGGA
>NW_021354605.1:0-308 GCF_001605985.2 Dendrobium catenatum | reverse complement strand
GGGCTTGGTACATTGCTAAACCCTACAATGAGGCTTCTATTTAAGATTGTTTTGAATTTCTAGGAGAGATTGAGGATTTTTCTGGCTTTTAAGGGTTGGTTGAGTCGGCTAGAAATTTGATTAGAAAGCGGAAATTTGGTGAGGATAATGTTACTTTTTTTTGAATTTTTTTTTAGGTGACTTAATTGAGTAGGGTCCATGGGGCCGGTTGGTTGAGTGGAGTGTACTAGAATTAGAGATAAGAGGGCAGGGGGATTCTCTCGGTTGTATGCATGCACATAATGAAGAGGATATTCATTTTTTGGGTA
>NW_021354604.1:0-413 GCF_001605985.2 Dendrobium catenatum | reverse complement strand
GCTAAACTCTTTGCATCGCAAATAACTTTCTTAGATTATTTACGAGTCTTTTTATAGCTTTTCCAATTATCAGAATTTTTACATCTAAACCAATTTTTATAACAAAACTTCTTATTTTTATTTTTTCTTGCACATTTGGATTCCACCACCAACTATTTTTACTATTAGGAGTTTTTCCCTTTGAAACTCCAAGTACATCTTTTGCAATATTCTTAATATCACAAGTCACTTTTTCCCACATAATATCGGCATCCTCATGCACAGACAGAATCTTAAGATCTAAAATATTACTCTCAAAAATACTTTTATTAATATTCTTTAAAATCCCCCATCTAATTCTAGAAAATCATTTTACTTTATTTTTTATTTTTTGCCACTTTATCTTAAAGTCCAAAACTAATAATCGATGTTGG
>NW_021354603.1:0-236 GCF_001605985.2 Dendrobium catenatum | reverse complement strand
TTTGTAAGAGATATGAAGAGTACATGAAGGGTAGGAAGGATAAGGAGTTCCCAGTGGTCGGACTGAAGAGGCTCAAGAAGATCCTTAAGAAGTGCAGGAGGGAATTCCAATCTCAGACTCGTCTGAGAGTCATTGAGGATGAGAGAGAACAAGATGAAACTAGTATGCCCAAGTGTTCTGACCATTGCTCAGGTTTGTAGTTTACTTTTTGAGTTCATTTGCAAGTTTAAATTTTT
>NW_021354602.1:0-254 GCF_001605985.2 Dendrobium catenatum | reverse complement strand
AGGTTTATATATATATTTATATATGTGTGTGTGTTTGTGTGTGTGTGTGTGTGTGTGTATTTTGAATATTTTAAAATTACATATATATTTAAATCTTTTAAAATTGAGATATTCCTTTGAAATCTCAAACATATGTTGTGCATATGAATAGGATTCATGGGGAATTTTTAGTGAATATTTATGCCCTAATTATTCTCAAATCACATCATTAATCATATTAATTATTATTTAATTCTTTTACAAGTGTAGGATGC
>NW_021354601.1:0-716 GCF_001605985.2 Dendrobium catenatum | reverse complement strand
TTAATTCAAATCAGCTTTCTTAACTATAGGAAATCAAACGTACTTAAATGGATAGAAAACACATTTTCTCACTAAATAAAGACATGCCTATGGAAGAAGACTTCTGTAGCATCTCAATTTAGTTTGGAATGAGATTTCAAAACCTCATGCTTTTAGTTAATGGAGAAGAGATTATTGATCTGTCTGTCGGAACACCAATGGATTTCTCCTTGGTTGAAAATACTTTAGGGTTGGGAGTTGACTCCCCCATCTCCGAAATGGAGACTGATGTCACCACCCTTGCACACTACGCCCTCTACTCAGGAGGATAACAAATAGATGTCAGTAATAACAAATGAGAAACCATATCAATCTGAGATCAGGTCAAGTCTAGCACCACCTTCGCCAGCAAAAACAAGAAGAAGAACTACCTTCAAAGGGTTAGAAAGAATGTCATTAAGGATAGAAAGATCACTGAGTCTGGAGCCTTAAAGCAGGTCAAATTTTAGCCCAATTGAAAATTTATTGCCCCTTACACGTACCCCCTCCTTGGTGGAAATCTAGTCTACCCTCTTCCTGTTTCACAAAGGAGGGAGGTTGTGAAAAGTGCAGCACGACCTCCACCATGCCCTTTTGACTATAGTATAAGAATCAATTAAGCCATAACTAAGCAATCACCAGTAATAGGTCATAGGCCCCGCAGTTGAGGAATATGACCTATCCACTCAACTAAAGGA
>NW_021354600.1:0-847 GCF_001605985.2 Dendrobium catenatum | reverse complement strand
GTTCAGACATTTTGCATTCAGTTAAGCTAAGTCTCTTTCATCAAAGGTCCATTTAGTAAAAGCAACTTCAGTTTTAACACCATTAATTTCACGAGAATGTGGAGAATAACCTTCTTTGATAAGCATCCACATGACATAGCCAGTTGATTGTAAAAATGTTGACATGCAGGTTTTCCAGAAATCAAAAGGTAAGTTGTCAAATAATGGAGGTCGTGTAATTTAATAACCTTCAGTAGTGTTTATATTCCCAAAGTTAGCCATGGATCTAATTCAAAAAGTTTTCAAACTTAAATTTTTGAAACTAGCTCTAATACGACTTGAAAGTTTGTTAAGGATGTTAAGCCCTATAGAACTGGCCCAAGCTAACCAAGAGAGGGGGTGAATTGATATTTTAAAAATTCTTTTTAACAAAAGCACAATCTCATAAACCAAAATCACACCAAAAGAAAAATAAGTGCGGAAAATTAAAATGCGGAAGCAAGAAAATAAGAACACATAATTTTATAGTGGTTCGGTCAACTCGACCTACGTCCACTCCCCGGAGGCACCCTCCAAGTATTGCACTACAATTGTGACTCTCCTTTAGCCCCCACAGCTAGGCGGAGAAGCCCTTACACATAAGTCCTTTTTGCCACCCCGGCAAGGCAGAGAACCTATCTCCTTTTGCTTCTTCTTGAAGCTGGCAGAGAACCACGGTCAGTTGCTGAATCCATACCTCTACCGACCCTTCCACGGATGAGAAACTCTAGATGAAGAAGAAGCAGAGCGATCCTTGAAGCAATCCTTGTGAATCCTCTAACAAGCTCCCCCTCGCAAGATCCTCTCTCTCTTTCTCTCTCTTTCTCTC
>NW_021354599.1:0-214 GCF_001605985.2 Dendrobium catenatum | reverse complement strand
TAGGAAGCCTAGAAATGTTATTTTATTATCCCCTACAAGCACTCGATCACATATTTCTCATTAATTGTGGTTTTTATGTTTAACACCATTATTTGGAATGTGCGGGGTGTTCGTTTCCCCTCTTCTAAACTTGGGGTTAAAAACTTATGTCGCATTCATAACAATGATATTTTTATTTTACTTCAACCTCTTATTTCTGAGGATAAATTAACAA
>NW_021354598.1:0-286 GCF_001605985.2 Dendrobium catenatum | reverse complement strand
AATTATTTGCGTCGAAATCCGACAACTTTGAATTTTTTTTTCACTTAAAGTACGTCGCGGCGCTTTAAAAAGCGTGCGAAGTCTGAAATGACTTTTTGCAGGTTTTACAATTCTTCCTCCCTTATTAAAATTTCGTCCTCGAAATTTAAGACAAAATAAGAAATCATACCTTAGTCAAAAAGGTGAGGGTAGCTTTCCCTCATCTCTGATTCCTTCTCCCAAGTAGCATCTTTCTCCGTTCCATGCTTCCACATAACTTTGACATAAGGAATCTCTCTACTCCGAA
>NW_021354597.1:0-235 GCF_001605985.2 Dendrobium catenatum | reverse complement strand
ACCTTAATTAGAAAATATTTAAAATGGCCTTTTTTATTAGATTTAAAGGAGAATCTGATTCTTAACAAAATACAATAAAAAAAATGATTCATATAGCCAACGACAACATGCAGGGAGATAAATAGTTTCTGGTGGTGATATTTAGTAAATAGCAGAGCCCTACATGGGGTCCTGTTGGGTACCCATTAGATACCCACACTCTGCGCTGGCAGGCTTTGTCCACCCACACCCAACT
>NW_021354596.1:0-2421 GCF_001605985.2 Dendrobium catenatum | reverse complement strand
ATGAATGTTAATGACAACAACAACAACATCAAGCCTTAATCCCACTATGTGGGGTCGGCTAATGAATCATTTTTCTCCATTGTGCCATGTTAAGAGTCAAATTCTCATTTAAATCTAATAAAGAAATGTCATTTCTAATATTTTCTAACCAAATATTTTTTAGGTCTACTTCTACCTTTCTTAGTATAAGTAAAATCTAATACATATACTTTCCTAACCGGGTCATTGGAAGGCCGTCGTTTTATGTGACCAAACCATCTAAGGCGACTCTCTCTAATCTTATTTTCCATTGGAGCTATTCCAACCTTTTCACATATATCTTTATTTCGTATTATGTCTCTAAGAGTAAAGCTACTCATCCACTTGAGCATCCTCATCTCTGCAACACTTTTAACTTTATATTATGCTTCTCTTTTAATGACCAACATTTTACACCATAAAGCATTGCAGGTCTCACCACCATCTTATAGAATTTTCACTTAAATTTGAGAGGGACTTTTCTATCACACAACAAGCCTGATGTATTCCTCCACTTCAACCATCCAACTTGAATTGTACTAATAATATCCTCATCATTTTAACCATCATTCTGAATAGACCCAAGATATCTATAACATGTACTCCTTTTAAAGACATGATCGCCCAAAGTCACAATCACCCCGTTAGATCTATTATTGCTAAAATTATGCTCCATATATTCAGTTTTAGAAATACTCAAACGAAAGCCTTTAGACTCTAAATTTGACCTCCATAATTCAAGTTACCTTCAACTCCCTCTCTAGTCTTATCAACAAGAAGAATATCATCAACAATAAGCATACACCAGGGTACAACCTCTTGCAAATGTCTAGAGAGAACATCCATGACTAAAGAAAAATGATACGGGCTTAAGGCTGACCCTTGATGTAGTCCAACTAAAATATGAAAATACTTGGTCAAACCACCTTGTGTTTGAACACAAGTAACAGCTCCTGCCTACATATCCTTAATGACTTGAATATAATCATTATTAACCCCTTTCTTTTCTAGAACTCTCCATAGAACTTTATCATATGCTTTCTCTAAATCAATCATATGTAGATCCTCCTTATTCTCTTTATACTTCTCCATCAAACCTCTCAATAAATGTATAGCTTTCATGGTTGACCTACCCAGCATGAATCCAAATTGATTTTGAGAAACATTAGTATCATGCCACAACCTATGCTCCATTAACTCTCTCTCATAGTTTTAATGTATGACACATTAACTTAATTCCTCTATAATTCACACAATCTTGTGCATCACCTTTATTCTAAAAATTAATAGAAATTGAAAATATACTTAAAGAAATTGAAAATTGCTCAATAAATTAAAATTTAAAACTAGTAGAATTTGACTAATCATTTTTTCTGGTCGAAGTTTCCTATGAGTGCAAAGTGCAAACACAAAAGTCACCATAGAATCTTCCCTGTTTGGTTGAACTTAGTGTTTTGTGCTTGTGTACAAAGGATATTGTCTTTTGTAGAGAAATTATGAAATTGGTTCTCAACGACTATACTAGCATTAAACCGAGTCTGGAATGCTCTGGCTGTTATTTATAAGTTGATGGTTGCAAAAAAAATTGCTATATTTTTTTGTCTTTCCTTTATTTGCTGGCGGTTCACAATTGTTTATATATTGAAACTGACACTATTGAGCTGACATGCAAATCATCTGAATTTAGAATTATTATTATTGTTGTTGTTATTTTCTTCTATTACCATGAAACATTACATCTTTTAACTAATGATATCTCAATTTTATCACATGTCAAAGTTGAGCCATGGACTATTCTTATTATATATGTATGCGATTGTGTTGCCCTTTTTTCTAATATAAATTTTCACTTAAAGATATATATATGTGTTTTGCTATTGCAGGAAAACTCTATTTGGTGGGGCTCGACCTAGGGAATTTGTAAACTCCTTATCTTGTTTTATTCTATTGTATCTTTTTTTATACTTTCAATTGATGTTGAATGCAATTGTAGGTTCTCAAGGAGCGGGCAGTAGATGCTACCGACAATCATGAAATTGTTGCACAAACTAACCGGTAAAGTTGTAGTTTGTTACGTACTTATCATTAGATTGATAACAATAATTACAATTAAAAAGTTATTTCTACTACAAGTCCAGTAATTTGAGGATCAAGTTCTTATTAAGAACCTAAAAGAAATTTGTTTTATTTTTTGCCAGTTATCTAGATGTTTAAAAATAAATTCAAATAAGATATCTTGGTATATGTTATTTGCAAATGACTATTTTGGTATTGTGATCTCTTAAGAAGTAAATACATACTTTTGAGCAATTGAGATATACCCGGTTTAATATAGAAGGCTCACGATTAGTGCAACATAGACTAACTGACTAAGTACATTGTATAAAACTCTATGGTATATAA
>NW_021354595.1:0-309 GCF_001605985.2 Dendrobium catenatum | reverse complement strand
CTTCACTTATTTTTCTAATTGACATGCATCACAAAGGCGATCCTTAGTAAAGTATAGTTTTGGTATACCTCGCACTAAGTTCTTTTGGGTAATTCTCCTAAGGTTTTTCATACTAGAATGACAAAGTCTCCTACGGCAAATCCATGATTCATCAGAAACAGTTTTCAAACAAAAAGTAGTAGGAGATTGAATAGAATTTAAATGTAGCATATAAACATTTTTTACCCTTTTTCCATTTAAAACATTTTTTCCATTTAGGCTTAATATGCAGTTACTAGGTAAAAATTTTACACTATAGCCCTTATCACA
>NW_021354594.1:0-235 GCF_001605985.2 Dendrobium catenatum | reverse complement strand
AAAGGAGAAGCGTTAGGAGATAAAACACCCGCAACAGGGATATATTTTGAACATCTGCTAAGCTGTGTTTGAATTGTTCATTATCATTAAATTTATATTTAATAAAGGTGGGTGATATATTTTATTAAATTTTTCAGCGAAGATTATGAGAATACAATTGACTTTAGTGACCTTAGCACCCTAAATGAAAATAAAGATTTTTTTGTTTTTATCGACATATTAGTAAAATCAAAGT
>NW_021354593.1:0-283 GCF_001605985.2 Dendrobium catenatum | reverse complement strand
TGTGAGAAATAATGGCTTTTTTATTTGTTATCAAATTGAATATTTTATTAAATATATTTATTTGTTAAAATTTTTTGGAAAATAAATAGTGAATGGACAAGAAACTTAGGCTTCGTTTAGGACAGTTTTTTTTATTGCTTCTTAAAGCAACTTTCTAGTACAAAAATTTTAATTTTTGTACTAAGAAGCTGCGTTAAGAAGCAATAAGAAAGCTGTCCCAAACGCAGCCTTAGTCTTATTTTGGGATGAATTTTTACAAATTTTTTTATTTTTTTACTGCAAC
>NW_021354592.1:0-322 GCF_001605985.2 Dendrobium catenatum | reverse complement strand
TTTATCTTTTTCTTTCTTTTCTTTTTTCGTTAATTTTTTTTTTTTGTTTCTCTCTGATGAACACACATGATCACTTTTCTAAAAAATGAAAAATCTACCTCCTGTATTTTTCTTGAATTCTTATGAAAGTTGTAGTTGATTTCTCTAAAACAATCAGAGGAATGGAACTCATAATTTTATTTCTCTTTCTCTCTTCTTTAAGAGGTTATTTTACTTTTGATTCAAAATCTTCATCTTTTTTAAATTGGATTTTGAAATTAATTTTTTTTCGTTTCCCTATATTTTTTCTATCGCATAGGAATCTTTTGCAAAATTGTTGAAT
>NW_021354591.1:0-330 GCF_001605985.2 Dendrobium catenatum | reverse complement strand
CAAGGGAGTAATTAAGGATGATTTATACGATCATATCTTCCTGGACAATCGCAAGAACGGCCAGGATGATCCAGTCAAAAACCTTAAGTTACTGCAGGATGATAAATATCGGCCAGCTCAAAAACAGGGCGACACTTAGGACGATTTTCCTCTGATTTGAACTGATCAGCCAGGACGATTTTCCTCTGATTTGAACTGATCAGCCAGGACGATCGTGAGATAGGCCGGGACAATCAAGCCAAATTTCAATCGTCCAGGAGTCCATCCAGGGCGATGCTCTGGCCGATCTGATGGGATTTATACTGATCGGCCAGGCCGATGTCCATATCG
>NW_021354590.1:0-216 GCF_001605985.2 Dendrobium catenatum | reverse complement strand
CAGGTAATCCTAAATCCAATACCTATTATTTCAACCGAAGGACTTGGGCCACACAACTTCCAAGAGCGATGTACTCAGCTTCAGCAGTGGAAAGTGCAACAGAGTTTTGCTTCCTACTAGACCAAGAGACCAACGATTATCCAATGAATTGACGTGTTCCTGAAGTACTTTTTCTATCCCCCTTGCATCCTGCAAAATCAGAGTCAGAAAATCCAA
>NW_021354589.1:0-262 GCF_001605985.2 Dendrobium catenatum | reverse complement strand
AGTTCGACACGGTCCGCTACAACTCAGGTGCTACACAAATGCTGATTGGGCTGCGAATCCCACCGATCGTAAATCAATCTCAGGATTTTGCTCCTTTCTAGGACCGAATCTGATCTCCTTGTCCGTCAAAAAGCAACAAACAGTCGCCAGGTCCTCAACAGAAGCAGAGTACAGAGCTCTTGTAATATCAAAAATCTGCTCCAGGATCGTCCAGGACGATCTGGACGTCCTGGGACGATCTGTGGAATTTCTGCTCCAGAAT
>NW_021354588.1:0-252 GCF_001605985.2 Dendrobium catenatum | reverse complement strand
CACTAATTATGAAGTGTATGAATTTTAACATTGCTATAACTTTAACTACAAATAACATATCCTAACATTGATATTTTGATTCTAATGGTTTGGAGTCTCGACGTTTAAACATTAGTACAACATGGAAATAATCGGATGTGTTGGTGCTTGATCACTAAGTCTTGCCATCCTTCCTATAATGAGCCTTTCCAAAATATATCATAATAAAATATTTATTTTTGGTATGGTGGAAGTAGTTATTTTCTTATGTGA
>NW_021354587.1:0-445 GCF_001605985.2 Dendrobium catenatum | reverse complement strand
CATACCCTCTCTAAGTGCCGTGTCGGTGCATCATAGGGGAGAACCGAAGGGGTTCAAGGAAGGGGAAAGGAGAAGGCAACCAGGGGGTAAGAACCAAGGGCCAAAAGAGGAGGGGGAAGGAACCTATTTAATTTTTAAAAATAATGAGCTGAATAGAGTAGTAGCTCAACATTAATGAGCTGAATTTTAGTAGAGAATATTAAAGCTCACCAAAAATAAAACCCAACTTGTTTTGATCCTCCTCTTGCCTACATCATAAACCCTGGCATTCTTCATTACACAAATGATGATCATAAGAATATCGGGTGCATTTGATGTAGAACTAAATGCTTTAAAACGATGAAATAAGAATTTGCACGATTTCTTGATAATAGCAATTAAAATTAGAACTATTAGCAAATTCAAACAATCAAATAAAACATAAGAGTGGCCACTTCCGTTTAGG
>NW_021354586.1:0-313 GCF_001605985.2 Dendrobium catenatum | reverse complement strand
TTTACTGCTTCTTGAAGCAGCTTTCTAATAAAAAAAAATTAATTTTTATACTAAAAAGTTGCTTCAAGAAGCAGTTAAAAAGTTGTCCCAAACGAAGCTTTAGAAAAAATCCAATATACTATTTTCATGTTAATAAAGTTACGTACCATCTTGACTTAAGCACGCATCTAGCTTCTGTAGAAAATTGAGGGAAAACTTTCATACTGCAGAACACAGTTATCATTGCTTATTTGATCTATAGCTACACCTGTGTACCGTCAAAATGTTCACTTTTTTCGTTCACAATGAAAACTATTTATGATGAATGAAAGTT
>NW_021354585.1:0-448 GCF_001605985.2 Dendrobium catenatum | reverse complement strand
AGCTGCGCATAAACCTATATTCTGGTATAATTAGATGTCTCAGGCCCAAGCTCTAATGCTTTTTAGAACATTCTAAGAAAATTGTTCCAAACAAAGCTTAAATCTAAGCAGATGGAGTGGCTCGTCTCTTCCAGTCTGCATTCTCCAATGCTGATGATTTCTTATGCCTAAAACTTTTGATCATACATGCTCTCTCTCTGTCTTTCAAATTGGGCGATGATGATGAAGAAATCCAACATGATCTGGGATATATGGCTAAAGTGGGAAATGTAGGATTTAAATTGCTGTGAGATTTACAGTCGAAATGTGAATGTAAAATTAAATTTTATTTTATTAAATCCTACTTGAGTTTAATCATACTTCTAAGCCAAACTGCGTTTTGGCGATGGTAGTGATTGAACATTCACGATGGAAGGTAAATTTTCACCACTCTATTGAGGGTTGGGAG
>NW_021354584.1:0-391 GCF_001605985.2 Dendrobium catenatum | reverse complement strand
AAGAGTTAAGAACATGTACGGAGTAGTCATATACATCTCTAGTGGAAGGTTATATGGTGTTAATATAACTGGCCAACAAGAGTACGGTGTAGCTATTTGACTATAGGGTGTAAAACAATCAGCACATAATCTCAATCTTATGTTGCGGGGCTCAGCAACAAATGAAGCATGCAGTTGATCAAAATGTTTCCACGCTTCAACATCTAATGGATGAGAAAGAACACCACTTTTTGGTATTTTTTCCTTATGCCATCTCAAATGACCTGCTGAACTCATTGATTCATAGAGTCGCTGAAGTCTTGAAATGATTGGTAAATAAAA
This sequence comes from Dendrobium catenatum, assembly GCF_001605985.2. Taxonomy (NCBI): domain Eukaryota; kingdom Viridiplantae; phylum Streptophyta; class Magnoliopsida; order Asparagales; family Orchidaceae; genus Dendrobium; species Dendrobium catenatum. The sequence continues at coordinate 70 of NW_021354584.1, read as the reverse complement.
TAAATGGGAATATGACACATCTTTCTTTGGACGACATTGTTTTCCTGAGTTTGGGTTAAATTGAGGAGCA
>NW_021354583.1:0-245 GCF_001605985.2 Dendrobium catenatum | reverse complement strand
GATTTCTTTTAGAGATATTTTATCTGGGACTTTAGCCTCTCTAGATTTTCCTCCGCTCAAAATCACTTCTCATCATAGTTTATCTTCATTGTGGATATCAGATAAGGAAATACTTGCTCTAGTGGCCCACTTATAATTTGCACTGGTTGGGAAATTTCCTAGGCGTCGTTTACCTCTCGTTGCTATTCAAAAATTTTTCTTTAACTTGAAACTCTTTGGTGAATTCTCTGTCACTTTGTTAAACC
>NW_021354582.1:0-217 GCF_001605985.2 Dendrobium catenatum | reverse complement strand
CAAATATCTCAAATTCCACTCAAATGTCTATCAGAATTCAAACTCTACAAGTTCCATCCTAAAATCCAAAGATATTTAAAATTGAAATATATCTATCAACGCTTAAAGCAAAAATCCATCCACCCTCCGCAACAGTCTGCCGGGGTGGACAAATTCAAATAAACTCTAGCTCACAAAGACCCAAGTGCCTAGTCGAAAATATCACTAGGATCCATTC
>NW_021354581.1:0-238 GCF_001605985.2 Dendrobium catenatum | reverse complement strand
TGATCCTTTTGGACACTAAATCCATTATCGTGTGCATAAGTGCAAAAATATTCATATGCTTCTGTCTCATCTTTATAAACAACCTGAAAGAAAAAGTAAAGCGCATGTAAAGCGCAAGTATAGCGTAACAATAGCGCAACCATAGCGCAACCTTAGCGCAACCTTAGCGCAACTATAGCGCAACTATAGCGACAAGTTCAATTTTTTTATTTATCATCTTCAACCTAAAATCAATAAT
>NW_021354580.1:0-203 GCF_001605985.2 Dendrobium catenatum | reverse complement strand
ATCTAAACTCTCAGAATCCAAAACCACACTCATCAGATAGAAATCAGATAAAAAATCAGAACAGAATTGAATCACGAATCAGAACAGAGTCGAAAATCAGAACTTATGCGGACAGATATCAAATCAAAATCAGAGTCGTACAGATCAGATCGCAGAACAGAATAACTCAACAAAGTCAGAGTCATACAGAAATCAGAAATCAG
>NW_021354579.1:0-826 GCF_001605985.2 Dendrobium catenatum | reverse complement strand
TTGGAAGCCTTAGCTCTCAATCAATAGGTCAAGGAGAGCTATGTACAAAAAGTGTACTTTGAAATATTTCTTTAAGATTTTAACCTCTGATTGGGCCCTCTCTCTCTCTCTCTCAGCAAATTTAGCACATTCAGAGCATGTCTTTTGCATCCTAGAATACTCGGGACAGCATAGATAAAAAAAAAGGTTAATATACTAGCTTTGAATAAAAATCCAACACACACAAATAATATATATAGAGAGAGAAGAGCGAAAGAAATAAGAGACGCCAATATTTTTATGAGGAAAATCCTAAAAAGGGTAAAAATCAGGAGGTTTGGCCCAGTTTAAATGAATCAAATAGTATTGATGGTTGATTACAAATAATACCCATTCTCGGAGGAGGATGTTGACTCAATGTAGCAAATATATATTGTATAGAGCTTATTACATGATAATTGTTCTTATAAAAGTGTTGACATGTCTATTTGGTCAGTAGAACTGTAGTTGATGAGTGAAGGTAGTCGGATGGATCATAGTTGGTGAGCGACAATGGACATAAGTACTGTAGTTGTAGTTGACGGGCGAGGTCAAAGGGACCATAATCAGCGGATGATGGTGGTCAAAAGGACCGTGATCGGCAGGCAACAAAGGTTAAATGGATCTTAGTCAGCATGTGACAGTAGTTAGAGGGACCGTAGTCAGTGTGTGATGGAGGTCAAAAAAATCGTAGTCAGCAGAGGACAGTATTCAGATGTACTATAATCAGTAGGTGATTGTGGTCAAAGTGGCTCATAGTCGGTAGGCGATGGTTGTAATATCAGTTTTTGCTCCAGGTTCGTCCGGG
>NW_021354578.1:0-259 GCF_001605985.2 Dendrobium catenatum | reverse complement strand
ATACAATAGACTCAAGAAAGGAAAAAATGTACAAATTTACTAAGACCTTGTCTACCTAATCTTGAGCTAATTCCAAATTGCAGTCAAATCGTGTGAACCTGAAATGTCAGTACATAAGGCAGTCGTAGAGAAATAAAAAACTTTGCTATCATCAAAATCATAAACCATTGATCCGCAATAATCTCCCCTTTTTTATCATAACAAATAATTCAATTTGAATTTAAAAAAAAACAATTTCTCCTAATCTCCCCCTCACTAG
>NW_021354577.1:0-296 GCF_001605985.2 Dendrobium catenatum | reverse complement strand
AGAAGGACCTTCCCCGGTGAATGAGAAAGGGGGGAGTTAATATCAAGACTAGAACGCCACCGGATCTGCAACATTTGTACAAGCAGACAGAAGGCGTCCACAACTACAACGCCACCGGATCTGCAACATTCGTACAAGCAGACAGAAGGCGTCTACAATTATTTCAAAATACCCCTTCACGTGCACTATAAATTGTATACACATAAGTACACTAAATGGGATAAAAATAATTATAAAACCCGCATGGGCCCCGACGAGTGTGTTATTGGTACACACGTGACGTCTAGGGATGTTGC
>NW_021354576.1:0-438 GCF_001605985.2 Dendrobium catenatum | reverse complement strand
AATTTCTTTTTTTTTTCTTGCACATTTGGATTTCACCACCAACTATTTTTACTATTAGGAGCTTTTCTCTTCGAAATTCCAAGCAAATCTTTTGCAATATTCTTAATATCACAAGTTACTTTTTCCCGCGTAATATTGGCATCATCATGCATATATGATAAGCTCCCAAAATAAAATTTATGCATTCATACTTAATTCAACCAACTTAATAAGTCTAAGGCTAATAACAAATATTTTGTGTTATTTATTGATGTTGGTGTGATTTATAATGGTACTTGGGTCTTATATTATCTTAAAATGTACCTTAATATTTTAACACGCCTTTTAAAATAGATACACATTTAGTTTGTGTATATTTCACATGACATCATTGTTAAATTTATTTAGAATTTATTTGTGACAACTTTCTTACTATTTTTCAAAGTAAATTTTTAGCAC
>NW_021354575.1:0-250 GCF_001605985.2 Dendrobium catenatum | reverse complement strand
TCCTTTGCAGATTCCTCTTCCCATTTCTACCTTCCCCGTGCTCATCATCACCCCATAGCCTCCAGTATCCACTAACTTCATCCCACAATTTGGGTGGAAATGAAATTGTGGGTAGCCCCACTATCAATCAACACCACGACCCCATGGTCAGCTATTTCTGCCTTCACCTTCATAGTGTGACTCGGAGTGAATCCCACTACAGAGTTGAGAGAAACTTCTGCCACATCCAGATGCATTTTTTCCTCCTCCA
>NW_021354574.1:0-319 GCF_001605985.2 Dendrobium catenatum | reverse complement strand
AAAACCGCCTATGCACGCTTTTCTTAGCATGGTGGGATGGGAACCCGGTGCGACGCGTACGACGAAGGAGGGATACTCATAAGTACCCGCTTGTGGGGAAAATAACTGCTTTTCTTGTAAAATATTTTTGAAAAAAATAAAAATTCTTTTTTACAAACAAAATACCCATGCACGCTTTTCTTAGCGTGGTGGGGGATCGAAAAATACACGGCCGCGGTGTCCTCGAAAGAGGGCATCTACCATGCACGCTTTTCTTAGCGTGGTGGGAAAGGCCAAGTTTTTCGTAGTTTTTCCCCTAAACGGGGGAGACGCCGGAAGG
>NW_021354573.1:0-2534 GCF_001605985.2 Dendrobium catenatum | reverse complement strand
GAAATTCTTGTATCTAATAATAGAAACTATCATTTCTAGGCTAGCAATATGCCAATTCTATCAGGTTTCGAATTGACTGAATTCAACACACTCCTACTTCCAAGTAAGATCGTTAGAATATTAACAAAATATCTTCAAGAAATTTACCACAGGTAATACAACTTCACATGCATCAGTCATCAAGATGAAAAAGAATTTGCCACAGATTTGTAGACTTATAGACCGCCGAACTTGATTGAACTCAAGCTAAAGGACTTGAACAAAATCTAAATGACTAATAAAGGTCCGAACCAAATAAGAATGAAATCAAATCAGAACCAAATTCAAATCAATTCAAGTATGAAATTGAACTTTACCCGGATTCAAAGCTTGAACAAATTCAAAGGACTATGACACGAACAAAACATCAACACTAAATCAAGCCTAATTGAATAATGTTAAACTGAGCCAAAGACTTGAACTCGTACTCCTGACTCGGACATTAACGACTTGAGCAATTCGAATTCAAGAGAGTACTTGAGTTGGATTGTACGAGGCATAGAAATAGCCTTACACACTGAGCTCACGAAGCTGATTCGAACTGGGCATGGAAGGATTCATACTTCAGACAGATTCAACACCAGTCAAATTACAACACCTCCTATAGATGTATTCAGTGTATGACACATGACAAATGCAAATGCCCGTAATCTACAGTAGAAGGATCCAACACATTCAACCTATGACCTACAAACAAATGCAAATATAATACCACCTGAGATTGGTGAAAGGTGGTTTCGATACAAAAGCAAGGGCTCTCCTACAAATACCGCTAGGGGGTCGTAGCAAGTACAATGGATCCCTGCAAACGAATACGACCTACTTGTGGATAACAACAGTGGGTACCCCGTAGGTACAACGAACCACTGTGGGCACAAGTACAATCAAACCACCCGAGATTGGTGAAAGCGTGGATATAATGCAGAAAGAATGAATCTCCTGCAAATATTTTCTAGAAGCTCGTAGTGGATACAGCCGATCCCCTACAAATGACTACAGACCACTTATGGATAACAACAATGAGAACCTCGTAAGCATATTGAACCACTGTGGACACAAGTACAGATATCACCTACGACAGTGATAGTCAAAGTCTACAAGTACACCGGGTACAAAGGCATCCTGATGTATAAAAAAAAGGGGACACTCCCTGGCATAAGAAAGGAAGTTTGAACAAATTAGAACCAAACTTCCTGGTGTTCCAAAGTCTCTTCTTAGTTCTATATTTAAGAAAAGAACAGATCTGGTACCCACAAATACTGGAAATAACAAGTTTACTACGCCAAAGAGCCTAAAAAGGAGTTCTTTCCAAATCAGCGGTCTTTGACTCCCAAATCCTTAAAATCCTTTCCCCGTTGATTGAGAAAGGGGAGTTAATGTCAAGATGAGGAAATACCTCATGACATCCAAATAACTACGCTGCTTGATCCGCAATACTCGTGCTAGCGGACAGAAGGCGTGTACAAGCCCTTAAATGAAAAGTTGTGCGCACTCAAATGGTTGTTACCTGCACAATTACAAAATATTTCAAAGTACCCCCACACAAGTGCACCGTAGTTTGTACACACATAGGTATACAAGGGGTAAATTCAATCGTAACCCGCTTAGGCCCCAGCGAGCGTGTTATTGGTACATACGTGATGCTTAGGGATGTTGCGCGGGTTGACAAGTGAATTCAGGTTCGAACCTGATCCTTCTATACCGATCAAAAGAAGTCGACAAGGTTCGAACCTTCAAACAAAAATACACGGTTGTAGTGACTGGTGTATTGATTTAAATATATTCATATCAGGCCTTCAAGGCCTAAAATCAAAAGAATTCATTGAAAGGCACGAAGCCTATGAGAAGCCCGATCCTCCTAAGAAAGAAAATAGGAGTAGACAGGGCTTGAATCATTGGATAAATATGTAGTCACAAAGTCGACTGGAATACTTATTTTAATGCATTCATATTCGGCCTTCAAGGCCTAAAATCAAAAAAATTCATAAACAAAGGCATAAAGCCAACGAGTAACCCGATCCTCGAGCAACAGTTTGGTCGAGTTGACAGGGTTCAATTAACAAAAAGGAAATGACCCCAAACACCCCGATGATGACCGTGTTGAATGCAAATCTCAACTGGATGGGTTAATTTCGGGCATTTTTCAAATGTCTCCCAAAAGTCCATTCAAAATCCAAATTCCACAAATCCAAAAATTCCAAAAATATTTAAAATTTGAAATTCAACAGTCAAATGCTTAAAGCAAAATTCATCCATCATCCGTAACAGTTTGCTGACATGGACAAATATAAAAATTACTTCAGCTCATAAAGAGCCAAATGCCTAGTCAAAAATATCACTAGGATCCATTCTCAAAATAGTCTCCTGCCAGTAAGGATGTGGTACATGTCCTCTAACTGGCGGCCTGCCACCAAATGGCACCGCAGGATAAACGGTTATAACTCGGGGCCCTCTGAACTGAGTGGTTTTGCCGCCAAATGGCACCACGAAATACT
>NW_021354572.1:0-371 GCF_001605985.2 Dendrobium catenatum | reverse complement strand
GTTGCCCCACTATCAATCAACACCACGACCCCATGGCCAGCTATCTCTTCCTTCACCTTCATAGTGTGGCTCGGAGTGAATCCCACTACAGAGTTGAGAGAGACTTCTGCCACATCCAGATGCATCTTTTCCTCCTCCATCTCTGAATCGCTTCCCCCACCCTCTTCGTCTTCCTCGTCTTCACAAACGAGGAGAACTTGAAGAGTTCGATCCTTGCACTTGTGCCCTGGCATGTATTTTTCAACACATCGGAAACATAGCCCTTTTGTTCTCTTCTCTTATATTTCTTTGTCAGTGAGCCTCTTAAACTGTCCCCCATTTCCTCCTCCTGTTGTTTTTTCCTTTGGAACTTCTTTCATCCCTCCTGTGGA
>NW_021354571.1:0-302 GCF_001605985.2 Dendrobium catenatum | reverse complement strand
TTTGCAAAACACTCTTTCCACCACTACCTGGTGTGGCAGAGAACCGTTGTCCTTTTACACTATCCCCAGTGTTGGCAGAGAACTGTCTGTTTAATTTTTTTATTGTACTTTTACACAATTTGCAAGAGTAATTTTATTCTTTCCAAAAAAAAAAAAATTTCAAATCTCTCTAAGTGCATAAATAATGATTGATAAGTGAAATATAAAATAAGAAAACTTCGTAATTGCAATAATAATATTAACAATAATACAGTCTAAAAAAGATACATGAAATTGAAAATTCTAATAATATCAAGTTATAA
>NW_021354570.1:0-410 GCF_001605985.2 Dendrobium catenatum | reverse complement strand
CTAAAAATCTAAGAGTAGAAGTATAATTTTTTAAATTGCAAATTCACCCCCCTCTTGGTTAGCCCTGGGATATTTAATTAGGCTTAACATCTTAATTCATATTGAACGAGTTCTCACAATTAGGTATTCCCTACTTTGGTTTCCAGTTAATCCGCCTATTTGGGGTAAGTCTTCTTTCAGTATCCTATAGGCCTAAGGTTGGGTGATGCCCTTCCTTAGACCCAAGGTTAGGTATTGGTGGGAAAAATTATGTCATCACGCAAATTTTGGTTTTCTCCCATTTTGTAATCGAATGCTGCATTGAGAATAAAGTACAATCTCGAGAGACTGACATAATATTCTACAATGGATTCAATATCAAAATAGAGTTTTAAAAATTGATATTTCTATAATCAAACACAGTTCAAAGA
>NW_021354569.1:0-270 GCF_001605985.2 Dendrobium catenatum | reverse complement strand
ACATATACACCAGACTCAAACCCAAGATCTCTTGATTAGTAGTCAAAATTCTCAACCAACAAACCAAGGTGACCCATATACATGCGGTATTTTTTGTAATTTAAAGAAAAATGATCAATTGAAGCTATCTATAAGACATTAAATTAATGATCCGGTTGAAGCCCTTGGCTAGGTTTATTGATTCCAGGCCAAATTATTAATAATATTATTTATCGATCAAATTTGATTGAAAAAAAATTGGTCAATTGATTGTTTTAAGAAACTTTCTCG
>NW_021354568.1:0-314 GCF_001605985.2 Dendrobium catenatum | reverse complement strand
AAGCAGGAGACTTAGTGTTGGTCCTTCGGAGGCCTATCTTAGCCCATCGAAAGTTTGGAGGCAAATTTGAACCTACGTGGGAAGGACCCTTTCGTTATAGAGACTGACTATGAAGGAGGCTCGTATCAGTTAGTAGATTCTAAAGCAAACCACCCAATACTACCTGTCAATGGGCGTTTCCTTGAGAAATATTATGCTTGATGTAGCTCATCTTATCATTTAATAAAATTTCCCTTTCTGGAGTACGCCCTTTGTGGCACCATTCTGATTCTCATTTGCTAGTGGTGGAGTACGCCCTTCGTGGCACCATCCTA
>NW_021354567.1:0-214 GCF_001605985.2 Dendrobium catenatum | reverse complement strand
AGTATGGTTCTAAGGTGGTAGGAGATAATATGAAGAGGTGTGTATCTTCTTCATGGAAAATTATCACTGATGGAGGCAAAGCTTTACAGGCAATTCTTAAATGGAATGTGGTTAATGGATCCATAATTGATACTTTTGAAGACAAATGGCTTTTGGATAGGAGCACTAACAAATGTGTTGCGGATCTATGGTTTATGATTTTGATGATAGCAAA
>NW_021354566.1:0-486 GCF_001605985.2 Dendrobium catenatum | reverse complement strand
CTAAAACTTCAAGTAATTGATCATAAGTAAGCTAACTTACCTCTTTTTGATCAAAGTGATCAAGATGTTCATCATCCATTAAACACATGTTTGCTACCTCCTCTTCTACTTCAATTTCAGAGGAGTCTGATGTTGAGTCCGCCCATAAAGCCTTTTGGATCCTTTTCTTATCCTTCATGAACATAGTTTTTTCCTCACCCTTCTTCTTGCTTGGGTGAGTTTTAGAGTTGGTAAATCAGACTTCAGATGTCTTGGCTTCCTGCATTTAAAATAAATAACATCATAATAGACTTTAGGACTATTATGGTTTTTACCTTTATTCAATTTTTAATGATGCTTTTGCTTTTTCCTTAAAAAGCTCTTAAACTTCCTTATTATTAAAGTGATGTCATCATTATCAGAACCCGAATAATCAGTGTCAGAATTACTAGCCTTTAAGGCTACAGCTTTCTCCTTTTTCTTCTCACCTGCATCAAGCTGCCTTTA
>NW_021354565.1:0-773 GCF_001605985.2 Dendrobium catenatum | reverse complement strand
ACAACCTCTCGGCGTCTCCTACGTCTCGTGAAGAATGACCGATGTCCTATGTCAAGCCGGATAAAAAGCTCTCGTTTGCCTTTAATGATCTTTCCGAAAGCAAATCGGTTTGGAATCTTTCTCTTGTGGGTTATTCCCTTGGGCCACGTCCTTTAGCCACGGTTGATAATGCTAAATCCCTGAAAGATATTCTTCACAAATTCTCTGATGCCTCTGGATTTCATAATAATCCTGCCAAAAGTTATATTATTTTCTCTAGGAATATTCCTATTTCTGCCAAGCTGGAGGCTCCCTACTTCCCAACAATAAACTTTTTTATTTCCAAAATTTTATTTTTAATAGTGGGGCTCATGAGCTTTCTTCGGTGGGACATTATTTTACTTGGTTCAATCAGAGAAATGAAAACCCAATTCACATCAAATTGGACAGGATGTTGGTCAATGATACCTGGCTGGAAACTTACCCAAATTCCTTTTATATTATGGATGACCCTCATATCTCTTACCACTCACCCATCGTTTTGCAGTATGATACCAATACCCATCAGAAACACAGGTTTAAGTTCAAAAATTATTGGGTCTTTAAAATAATTTTTGGAAAAGATTGGGCCTCCCTAGGTTTGACACGTCATCCTCATAGGTTAAATTATTCGGACTATACCCACAGGTGGGGAAGTGTCTTATAACAAGGAAAGAATGATGCAACATTATGCATGCAACCCCAGACGATTCCGGTAATTCCCTAAATTGTTAAGCTTCTACATTGCTTAATTT
>NW_021354564.1:0-813 GCF_001605985.2 Dendrobium catenatum | reverse complement strand
AAGGTGAGGATCAATCCAAACTGGGTTGAAGCAAAATGGGGCATTACCTTAAAGGTCAAGTGTTCCTGAATAAGGACTCTAGAAGGAGTGATTTTAGCAGAGGCAAATCTAGGAAAAGACTCTTCATTGGCTCCAAAAAGAAAAATTTCAGAAGTGTTCCTAAGAGGGTCCTTAGCCAAAATCTTTTGTCGCTTGCTAGAACTAGCCATTGAAGGATTTGAAAAGAAGAAGTCTTTGAAAGCGATGTGTGAGAGTGACTGTTCAGTAAAAAATGTCATTAATTTAAAGAATTACGACTGTTTGTACCGGACAAAATTTTGTTCGTCCCGTACGAATTGGATTCGTCCCAGTATGAAAATATTTTGTATGGACGATCGAGTGAGTCAAAATAATGACGGCTTTTCGTAATCACACAAGTTACGAAGCGTCCTTTCGTACAGACTTTTGACCAAAAGGATCGTACAGACGAACACGTGTTCGTACAGACGATCAAAAGTTAACTAATTTTAATGGCAGTTGAAAACTGTCCCGCGCTATGAAACCGACATCTGTTTGTCTGGCGGAACCAAAGGTTCGTACGGACGAAGTTCATTATTAAAATTGCATTATCCGTTCAACTGTTATATTCAATCGTCCCGTCGTTTGAGAAAAGAGAATATTTCGTTCAAGACAATCGTGTAGATTATACAGACGAACTTCATTAAAAATTGCTCTTAAGATGGTTAGAAATCTCGCAAACTGAATTTTACACACATCGTCCCGTACGAAAATTTTTTGTCCCGGACGATTACCACAAATTTTTGGATTTTTGAA
>NW_021354563.1:0-5434 GCF_001605985.2 Dendrobium catenatum | reverse complement strand
AAGCTAATGTCCCAAGGCTAACAAAAAGGGGGGGGGGGCGAATTGGTACTTTTAAATTTTCTCTTATATTTTAAAAGTCCAACTGGTTGATTCACAAAGAAAGTTAATTAAAGTTTTTAAAATGAAACTTTTGGACCATGGAAAAATAACTTGTAGTAAATAAAATATGAAATTTAAATAATACAAAGATTTATAGTGGTTCGATCAAACACGACCTACATCCACTCCCTGAAGAGTCCCTCTTCAGGTATTGCACTATTACCAAAAGTGTCTCTCCTTTTGCCCCTACAGCAAGGCGAAGAAGCCGTTACAAAAACACTCTTCGAACAATCCTAGGTGCGGAAGAGAATCGTCATCATTTCACACCCTCCAAGTGTAGGTAGAGAACCTTTGTCCTTTCACACCCTATAAGTATAGGAAGAGTATTATCGGCTATTCACACTCTCCAAGTATAGGCAGAGAACCTTCATCCTTTCACACTCTCTAAGTGTAGGCAGAGAACCTTCGTCCTTTCACACTCTCCAATTGTAGGTAAAGAACCTTCATCCTTTCACACTTCCCAAGTGTCGGCAAAGAACCAAATCTTATTCAAAGATCTTCTCATGAGCAATCTAGAAAGACAAGAGGAAGAGTGATAACCATAATTAGAAGGAGATCCTTACCTTTGAGTAACCTTGTGAACCCTTCACACTCCACTTATAAGAAATCTCTTAAACACTCTCTCACACTCTCTCCTTCAATTGCCCTTGAAAAATCACATAGACAATACTCTCTCACGTCAGTTCTAGTGGACCTTTTATACAAAAGACATGAAAGTCCGTCCATAAAATTGAATTTTTTAATTTAAAGCGTACAGGACCATACAGTACGAAAGTATGTTCATACATACGAATAGTTCAAATATTGTTGCATATGAACCTATTGTGAATAAGTATGAAATCATTTTCTACCCGATCATTATCCGATATGAACTAAGTTCGCTTGGAATGAATAGTTATAAAATTTAATTTTTTGTCTGTACGAAACGTCAAGATGAAATGAGAGGGAACAGACTTGAGACATTCTCCTGGTATAAAAAAGGAATAGTCCCGTACGATTCAGACTTTGAAATTTTTTTTGTGCATGAACAAAATAGAGGTGTTCATCCCTGTACGAAAATTAAGATCGTCCCATACGATCTTCATCTGAGAACAAAACCTAGGCGTTCATCCCTGTATGAAAATTAAGATTGTCCTGTACGATCTTCATCTAAGAACAAAATAGAGGCATTCGTCCCTATATGAAAACTGAGATCATCCAATATGATTAGGACTTGGAAAAAAATTTTAGTGTGTGAATGAAATCGAGACATTCGTCCCTGTATGAAGGTTTGATCATCTCGTACGATCAGTTCTTGAGAACGAACCCAGACATTTGTCCTTGTATGAAATTGGAATCTTCTCGTATGAACCATACTTAGAAAAAATAATTTCATTTATGTTCGTTTCATTGATCTTTGGTGGAAAATAATTGATCAGATTGTCTCGTACGAATTGATATCGTACAGTACGATTAAATTAAAAATATATGAATTTTAAACTCTCCCCTAGTGTGTGTGTGTGTGCTTAGTTACTCAATTACAATCACTCTCTCAAACTAAATAAAATGGAAAATACATACTTTAATTATAATAAATTCTAAACTGATCTTGACTTAAAGTCTTTAACAATCTGGAGTATGATTTTCTTGAAATGTTAGTACACACAAGAGCAAAATAATTCTTCCAAAATATGTTAGAAGAAATAATAATCAAAGCAATAATATTTGAAATCATAAAAAACATACAAGTTATAAGAATATCAAACATGCAAAACAAAGAAGCAACTATCTCATCAATCTCCCTCTTTTTGAGGATGACAAAATAATTATTATTTAAATAAAATTGAAAATACTAAATTTTTCCTTAACTCCCCCTAAATGAATAAGTATATAAATATAAGGGAATTTCTATTAAGTATAAATCTATTTTTTAAACTATTTTTTAAAAATTTTTCCTAAAAACCATAAAACACTCCAAATATTCACAAAAAACTCTTCAAACAGAAAAAATAGAAAATTAAAACAAGTCTGTCAATACTAAAAAAACAAATGCAAATAAACAATATTTCTCCCCCTTTTTTACAACAACAAAAAGAAGGAAGAAGAAAAAAACACAATAAATGAAAGAAGCCATATAAGAAATCTTTGATAATTGATCTTGAAAGAGATTGAATTATAATTGTAATAACAAGATTAATGTTCATTAGAGAAACAAAAAGATTTATAACATTTAAATTAAAATATAACATAGACAAGATAAAGATATACAGGTCATGGAACAATCTAGATAATTAGATAAGGAGAATTATTACAAAAGTGACGCAATAAATATTAATTAAAGTCAGTTTTCAATACAAAATATAATTGAACTTTAGATTGATTTGAATTTAAAGATTAAAAGATAGTGGAAAGCACATTTATCAATACATTTTTTTGGCGATATTACGCATCTTTTCAAATGTTTGTGGCACACTTTATGCGTATTTTTATATTTAGGCTAATTTTGTGCCTCTTTTCAATTTGTGAATCATTGTGCATTGTTTCAATTTTTGTACATTTGTATAATTCTCAATTTTAATTGATATTTCCAAAATCAATAATCTAAACACTCAAACTTCTCTAAGTACAAAGATAATTATATTTAAAAGAGAAATAAGAAATAATAAGACATCAAAATTATAATAATAATATTAAAATTTTGTATGCCTAAAATGAACATGAGATTGATACCCTTCACTTGATCGAGTTATAAATTAACTTATATTTTTTTAAAATTAGATTTTTTTAATGAAATTATTTTTTTGTAGTTCTTTTTAAATTATAACGCTTTTTAGATCAATAAGTCAGAATTATCATATAGGCAAACTAGCATTTCAAATAGAGTACAAAAACAACTTAATAAACTAAGACATTTTTTTATTGATATCAATTTTAAAAAGGTGATACAATGAAGTACAACTGATATTTATATTAAAACAAGACAAGTATGGAAAATACTAAACAAACTCAAGCACAAAAACTACAAAAATCATCACATCGCATCACTAAGAACTGGCAAAGACAACATGCAAGAAGTACATCTATAGATTTGAGGGGCCCTAGTCTGGAGGAGGTGGCTGGTTGAAGATAATAAAATAGTTATTCATCATAGCCACATTGGTGTTCATCGAGTCAAGCTGTCCTCGAATCCAACCCATGTCCTGTTTGTATTATGTATCCTGCTAATTTAGATGAGTTTGAATTTGATCAAAGCGTTGATAAAAATGACTCTCTAGTAGGTCAAAATATTGGACCATCTCTTAAAAGTCAGTTCCACGAGTAGGCTTAGGTGTAGATGTAGGTGCTCCCCCTTCTCCTTCAGAATCCTCACTTGTATCATCTCTCCCAAAAAGTGCTTAAAATGAAGCATCAGTAAAGTAGATAGGCATTTTAAGTTGAGGATCAGGATGAACAAGATTGTATTTCTTCTCAAGGATATATGTCACTAGGTGTCCTAAGGCAATGTTTTTCTTCCTCTTATGTGAGACATGTCCAATTTTCGAAAGACCATAAATATAGTCAATAATATGTTGGGCTTTATCAATTGGTTGTCCAGTTATGATAAGATAAGTGACAGTGGATAGAAGAGGAGTAATATTAATATGGTCACCAGCTTTAGGAATTATGGAGGTTCTAAGGACATGTTGGATGATCCTTACATTTTGGTTCAAAGCAGAGACCCTAGGCAAATTACATACTTGTTCAATTCCTCTAATAACTTTATCTATTTCAGTCCAGTCAAAATCAGATATAGAAGTCAAAGTGTGGGCTCTAACTCCTTGAGTCCGTAGTTATTTCAACTTGTTTATTTAGAACATAAAAACTTATCCTACTTTGATCAGTACTGAAGGTCATGTTGGCTAAAAAGTAGTAAAAAGTTTCCTTGTTATAGGAGTGTCATTAGGGTCAGGATAAAAGAAAATTAGGTGGCAGTGAAAAGAGGCATCACTTGGAAGTGAATATCCTCTTGAAGAAGAATTCTATAGGGTATAATTTTTGCAGAAACAAACCAAAGAAAATAATCCTCGTTAGCCTTGGAGAGAATGTTGTCATCTCTACCCCTGGAAGATGGACCCTTAGTGAGTCTACCCCTCTTGCTATAATTGGCCATTGTTAAGATTTGAAGGATCGGAGAGGCTATTGAAGTGAATGAAAATGAATTCTAAAGCCCTTATATTTAAAGAAAAATGATCTTTTGTGTGTACGAAAATAGGTTCATATTTATACGTACGAAAAGAAATTTTGTATGCGCGAACAAATATGTTTGAAACAAATAACTTTTCGTAATCACGCAAGTTATGCGGCATCCTTTCATCCAAGCTTTTTGACCATACGATTGTACAGATGAACAGGTGTTCATTCGGGATGATCGGTTATTTAAGATAATTTTAATGATGGTTAGATTCGTCCATCAAATTGAATGATACCTGGTTCATATGAACTAGGGTTCATACATATGAATAGTTATAATAACTGATTCTTTCCATATAACTATCTAAGTGAATACATACGAATGAATACACATCATTCGGAATGATATAGAGATCATACAGTATGATATGTATTGGAAAATGAAAATATTACCCAATCAGTTCAAAATAACAATCAATATGCTACAGAATTCGTACAGTACGAATATAATACTTAGAAAAATTGGCACGATCGATAAAAAATTGGAAATCCAATGTGAAACCATTTCAAAATCACACACAACACAAAAATATAAAAACATAAAATCACAAACACAAATAAGCACATAAAATATAAAAATAGAAATACATAAAGACATATATCAAGTTTGAAAAAAAAATTTAATTAAGCATTATCATAAATCACACCAAGCCTTATTCTAAATATGCTAAAAGTATTAAAGGCTAATGGTTTGATAAAAATATTTGCAAGTCAATTTTCAGTTAAAATATGATTCAGTTCAATTTTACCTTTGGATACATGATCCCTTATAAAATGATGCCAATGTCTATATATTTGGTTCTAGAATGTTGAACATGATTTTTTTGAAATGAAAATTGCACTAGTGTTATCGTAATAAATTGGAATTATGCCTATTATAAATCCTAAATCAATCAACTATTTTTTTAACTAAAGAACTTGTGCCACATAATTTCCTAAGGCAATGTATTCAGCTTCAATAGTAGATAGAGCTATAGTAATTTGTTTTTTACTAGACCAAGAAATAAAGGAATTTCCCATGAATTGACAAGTTCCAGAAGTACTCTTTCTATCATCCCTATGACTTGTAAAGTTTGAATCAGAATATCCAATTATTTCAAATGAAGAGCTAAACTTAGGATATCAA
>NW_021354562.1:0-222 GCF_001605985.2 Dendrobium catenatum | reverse complement strand
ACCACGATGGCCCGGGACGACGGAACCATGAGATCTTTATCGGGTCTATCATCCATTCCCCCACCATCCGCTTTAAGTGCAAGATGGTGAAATTTCTATTTTAAATATTAAACCTTCCAAAACCATCAAATATCCCTATCCAAATCTTCAAATCTTCCAAACCCAACTCTTCAATTTCCAACCATTTTTCCAACATCCGAAACCTATGCTGCTACTATATGC
>NW_021354561.1:0-243 GCF_001605985.2 Dendrobium catenatum | reverse complement strand
TTCATAAATTATTTTTAATTTTTTTATTTAAAAGGAATTTATTATAAATTTTGAAAAATCATTGCTAAATTATGTACATGAATCTTTGGTTCACAAATAAAAAGACCAAATGACACCAAAGGTTATGAAATTTGAATTAAAAGTACATATATAAATTTCATTCAAACTAACTAAATTTGGTATCATCAAAGCCATCCAAGGTTGAAAAATCAAATTCCAAACCTAAATACATCTATAGCTTTG
>NW_021354560.1:0-327 GCF_001605985.2 Dendrobium catenatum | reverse complement strand
TCCCATTCCTGAGCTTATGGTGGATATAGCATCATCATATAACATCTTCTCATTCATGGATGGTTCATCTGGTTACAATCAGATAAAGATAGACCCTGAGGATGAGAAATTCACTACATTTCGTACACCTATAGGTGTCTTTTGTTACAAGGTGATGCCCTTCGGTCTCAAGAATGCTGGGGCCACCTATCATCGTGCCATGACTTTCATCTTCGATGAGATGATACATGAGCAAGTTGAATGCTATGTGGATAATTTGGTCGTCAAAAGCAAGGTCCGCGAAGATCACCTCAGAGATCTGCGAATCATTTTTGAATGTCTGTGCAA
>NW_021354559.1:0-208 GCF_001605985.2 Dendrobium catenatum | reverse complement strand
CATCTGCTCCCATATACCGTGGCAATTTTCCAAATTCGCAAGCTGGGAACCAAAAGACTACCAAGAATTACTTGTGATGATGCCTCCACAACATCAAAAGAAACCATATTCTTGTTCCATAATACCAGAAGGCCTCCTGAAGTACCCACAGCAGGGTAATGAAAATACTCACAATCCTTTTCAATCATATAGTCAACATTTTTTCTAT
>NW_021354558.1:0-841 GCF_001605985.2 Dendrobium catenatum | reverse complement strand
GGATTTTTTTTTTTTTTTTTTCGGATATTAACTCGTAGGCCCCTCTATGAATTTTAACTAAAAAAAAGAAACTTGTTAAGAAGCTTGATTAATATTTATTTTAGAGCTTGTAAATAAGCTTGTTAAGAATCGATTAAGTCTTGTTATAAATTTTAATTTGATATATTTTATTAAGAGTTATTTGTTCATTTTTTATGGCTTATGAATGGACGCTTTTGATATAAAAAACACTCATTATATATGTTCAGTAGGCTAGAGGTAATTTTGTTAGTAGGGTTGATGAGGTTTGTTTGTTAAGCTAATGAACATCCAGAAAGTAAAGGTCTTAAATAGCTCGATAAAACTCATTTTTTAAAGCTTGATAAGCACAAAATGAACTAAACACAAACTAAAAAAACACATCTATTTTTAATTAAAGGAATCAAACTTGAATACAAACAGAAAAGCTCGAATCGATCTCAAACCAAACTTGAACAAGCTAATAATAAATGAGCTCAAACATGATCAAGCACCTATTTGACTTAGCTTGATTTGTTTACAACCCTAGCCCATATGTTTATGAATGTTGTATTGCATTAAACATTAAATGAATCTAACATGTGTGCATAATGATACCAATAAATGTAAAAACTCAAAATTTTAAAATATTTTTTTTTTAAAAAATGAAAATTTTGAATTCATTGTCATGTCTTTCCAAAGTAAAAGAAAGAGGTAGGAGAGAGAAGGTTATTAGGAGTTTTTTTGTCCATCAATTCTATTCAAAAATTTTTTATATTCCTTATAAGTAACTCAAATCTCATTTTAAATTTCAACAATTTATTTCTCATAAATTGATAAAAAA
>NW_021354557.1:0-234 GCF_001605985.2 Dendrobium catenatum | reverse complement strand
TAGCTATTAACGGCATTTCATTTTTGGGATTTAAGCGCATGCCACTGAATTTTTATCTATTTACGTAGGGAAAAAATCCTGGCACAAAAAATTTAGCAAGGATGAAATTTAAAATTATTTGATATTTTTGTAATTAATATAATACAAATTAATGAATATTATATAAAATTTAAAACATGTTTAAAACTTTTGAGCTTCATTCTGATCACTTTTTAATTTAGATATCTTTATGTA
>NW_021354556.1:0-361 GCF_001605985.2 Dendrobium catenatum | reverse complement strand
TCTCGTGGTAAGGACTCCGAATCCTATTTCTGTTTTCGAAGATATTGAGTTTTGGTCATTTTGTGCTCTGTTTTGTGTTTTTATGATCGAAAAATGGACCTGGTTTTGTATTGACACAACTTTCACCGCACAACTTTTAATATGTTATTGATACGAATATTCTACATGGTTTGATTCTTTTCTGGAACAATTTTACCGGTTATTTTGGGTTCTACGCGATTTTGATCTAATAGAAAAATATCATGATGTTTATTGATGTTTCTTCAGTAGAATAATAGTCTTATATTATTGTTGTGCACGTTCTGTGGTAATTTAGTAAATTTTTGTTTTGATGATTTTTGTGTAAATTCCGTATACTGCC
>NW_021354555.1:0-333 GCF_001605985.2 Dendrobium catenatum | reverse complement strand
GAGATCAGGAGCTCGTGTGTGAAGGAGAAGTAGCGAATAGGAGAGGGCGTCGTGATTTGGAGTCGAGAGCAGAAGATCAAAGAGCAGCCGAATGCATCGTTTGGGTCGGTATTTAACGAAGAGAATGGGCTCTCGATCGAGGCGAGTCGTTGGTTTTGCAGGAGGTGACCCATTCGGCGCTGCTCCACAGTGCCTCGGCGGAACTTCGGCAGGATTTGCGGGATTTCAGTCCGAGGTACGTACAGATTTTGTTTCTATTTTTGTTTCTTTGTACAGAGGTTAACAGCGAGTCATCCTGATCCTCGCAAGTATTTTCGACCGACAATTTCGTGG
>NW_021354554.1:0-566 GCF_001605985.2 Dendrobium catenatum | reverse complement strand
ACGCACTGAGGGACAGCTTGCTATGGGAGTCTCTCCTTCGACAGCTAAGCCGACTGCTATCCGAGAACTGATTATGAGTTCCATAGGTATTTCTCCCCCTGCCGACGGGGCTCTTGACAGGGGAGTTGCCTCTAAGACGGTGCCAGATCTAGATTTTTTGCCCCGAGACCGAGAATGGTTCTCTTACTGGAAGTGAGATGGATGATCCTTGCAGGAACTCAGACTTCCTTTCGGAGATGGAGGATGACAGACCGGATGAAACAGCTTGGCCTGTTGAAGGATTTGAGCCTCACGATGACCCCTCTCGAGATCGGGAGGGTATCCTTGACAACATGATGAGCAAACTACGGAAGGGGAGTGATTCCAATGATGAAATGGAAGACATCCAGGGACTGCACTCCATCTAGCCTATGGAACAGCCGTTAAAGATGATGACCGACCAGGTGAGTGGCAATGGAATTCCAGATGTTCTAGGGAATGAACACATGGCTTTGGCCTCCGAAGCTGATGAGTTTGCAGCTATTTCTGTTAGAACTAGGTGTGATCCTCTTCTAGATACAGCCCCT
>NW_021354553.1:0-452 GCF_001605985.2 Dendrobium catenatum | reverse complement strand
ACCCGGTTTGTCCAAGCGCTCCGATTTTTTGTCCAAGCTGCTGTCCAAGAAGTTCTAGAGGTCGCCGCTGCTGTCCAAGGTGATTCGAAGGCTCTAAATTGCTGTTTGGAGGATTTAGAAGCTTTCCTTCACTGTTTGGGAGTCTCCAACAGCTTCCAACTCGCCTCAAGGTTGCCAGGAATAAAGAAGAACGAGGTAAGAGCCTTCCATCAGAGAAAAAGTCGTACCAGCCCAGATTTAGAGAGGAATGGGGCCTTGAGATCGGACCTATAGGTCACCAGCTTCAGGAGATCCGGAAAATGAGTGAGGTAGAGCTCTTAGAAGGTCTGGCCGAATATCCAGGTGGAGTCGGACTCGGGTTCGGCGAAAGAAAGAGCCGAACCTCCTGGTAGGTCCGACCGCGGTCCTAGATGGGCTCGGACGAAGCCGACGCACGCGAGAGGGAGGCTAGA
>NW_021354552.1:0-568 GCF_001605985.2 Dendrobium catenatum | reverse complement strand
ACCTTGCCTCCAGTCTTGGACTCCAAAATAATAAATTTATTGGCATCACCAGTCATATGTCGAGAGCATCCGCTGTCCAAGTACCACCTGCTCTCACGGGGCCTTTTGTGAGAGCACACCTATAAGTTTATCAAATGTTAGTGATAGGAACCCAAACAGGTTTGGGTCCCTTCTTATAAAAAATAGAGTGCAATGCATGAGTGGTATTGTGTGAATCTTGCACCTTAGGTCACCACACCCAGTGTGTATTATGGTGAAATGTGCAAGTGTGTGAGATGTGTCCTAGCATGCCGTATGAAAAACATCTAACTCCAAGAAAAGGGTTTCTTAAATGATTTGAGTTATAATGCCTCTTCCTAGGTTTTGGCTCTTGATTACATATTGGTGTCATCCTAGTGTTCTTGAATGATTCTAATTCATTTTGAATCTTCAAATTAGTGTTCTTTAAAATCTCAATATCAATCCTCAAACCTTTCTCCATCTCTTTAGATTTCACAAGATTAGCTTCAAGTGATGTATGTGAAACTTTCAAATGCACCATGTTTTTCAATTAATTCATAATGATTTT
>NW_021354551.1:0-353 GCF_001605985.2 Dendrobium catenatum | reverse complement strand
CATCATCCTGGCCGATCAGTACAAATATCAGAAGATCAGCCAGAGCATCGCCCTGAATACAAACTGGACGATTTAAAATTGGCTTGATCATCCAGGCTGATCTCACGATCGTCCCTGCTGATCAGTTCAAATCAGAGGAAAATCGTCCAGAGCATCGTCCTGAATTTGAGTTGGCCGATTATTAAAAAATACAGAATACCTTAATTATCTATGGCGGTAATTTCTTTCTGTTTTGAGCTTATCGTCCTGGCCTATACATGTATCATCTAGGACAATCTGTTAATGACGGCTACCTTAATTAAGAATCCTTGTTTAGATTTTCTATTTTAAGCCTGATCGTCCAGGACCATGTA
>NW_021354550.1:0-854 GCF_001605985.2 Dendrobium catenatum | reverse complement strand
ACCAGCACCAGCACCATTTGGACCAACAGACCCATCAGAATTAAGCTTGATGTAAGGAGGTTTGGGTTTGATCAACTTCACAATTTTATCAGCAAAATTAACATAGATATCAGAAAGATTAAGGCCCAAGTTAATAGCAAACTCCTTATAATTACTAAAATTGCTAATAGAAATAAGACTGTAAGAGTGAAATTGAGAAATTTTATGCTTAACATTCGAAATGATGATGGAAGCATCCATCTTAATACCTTGATGCTTAGCCTCATTGCGAGCTTTCCAAATGTACCAGATAATAAGAAGGGGAATGAGATTAAAAATGTGACCTTTGGAGCCATTCACCCAACTAGAAATAACAGAAATAAGGTTGTTGTAAGAAGTGTGGTGCGGTTTGTTGGCAATAATATCAAAGAAGTTCCACACTTTTTGCGCAATTAAGCTGCTAACAAAAAGATGATCAATACTTTCAATGTTAGCACAGCAAAAACATTTAGAGGTAACCTGGAAACCTTTATGTTGAAGTCTATAGTCTACCGGAATGTAACCTTTGATGCATCTCCACACTAAAATGGAGTAAGAAAGAGGGAAGTTTTTATGCCAAATAGCAGAAAATAAATTGAACAATCATATTTGCTTCTAAAAGTATCCCAAACCTCTTTCAACATAAATCTGCCAGAGGAAGAGAGAGAATAAAATAACATCTTTTTCATGCAATTGTAACGGAACCTTAAGAATTTTTTCAACAATAAAAGGAGGAACTGCCTCCAAAAGCTTAGTAATGTCCCAACAATTGTTAGTAATAAAAAAGGATACTTTGATGTTGGTTAAAGTGCATGTATTAAGTAAAGAGTCAATAG
>NW_021354549.1:0-261 GCF_001605985.2 Dendrobium catenatum | reverse complement strand
AAAGGAAGTGCCCTCTTATCCATTTGAGTAGCCTACTTTGAATAATCCAAGGAGTCTGAAAAAAAGGAGCTTGGAGGAGAATAAGATTAAAGAATTGAAGACCGAGAGTATCCCACTCAAAGCCACTTACGTCACTACTAGGTTTAGAATCCAACTTGTTGTCAATGGTGCTTGACATCTTTACTTTTTGTAAATTCTTGTTTGTAATAAGCAAGATAACTTTTTCTATGGACATTTATTAATTAATTCATTTATATTTGA
>NW_021354548.1:0-235 GCF_001605985.2 Dendrobium catenatum | reverse complement strand
CTATTATTTTATTAGTAATTTAAGAAATACAGAAAAACTTATTTTATTTTTAATTAAATATAAATAGGGTAATTTTATTTGAAACTTGGCTTGATTTTTTTTTTTTTGAGCATGTGATTGATTTTCAAAAAAATTCTGGTATTTATTTGAACTATGTTTTGATGGCTATCAAATGTGCAAAATAAATACATTTATATAGATATATATCTATATGTATTTATATTATTAAAAAGAA
>NW_021354547.1:0-1196 GCF_001605985.2 Dendrobium catenatum | reverse complement strand
GGCCTGCTCATGATTCTCTCCATATATTGCATTAAATTAACACATAAAGCATCTATTCGATCAATTGATGCCTTGAGCCAACCGAAGGGCTTCCCGACATTGAGCACGATCGACATCCCTTCTTCTTCGGTGGCCATTTTTGTGAGGATTGGCAAAATCTTGAATCAGGGGGTCAGGATTTTGAGTGTGGTTGTGAGACGAAGCGGTTGTTGACCTCATTTTTGTATGAGGTCACTAAGACCCTTCCAGATTCCAAATCAATCCAGATCTATTCTAGACCCTAGGATTCTTCCAGACTCCAAACCCTGGGACTCTTCAAGACTTCAGATCTTAGGATCTGTTCTAGACTCTAGGATTCTCCTAGATCCAGACTTTAGGATTCACTCCAGAGCTTAGGATTTCTCCATACCTTAGATCCTAAGATATCTCTAGGTTCCAAATCCTGGAACCATTATAGATTCTAAATCCTATGATCCTTCTAGATTCTAGATCTTAGAATCCCTCTAGATCCTAGGACCAATCCAACCCTCTGATTAATTCAAGTCTTAAACCAATCCAAGATTCAATCAATTCAAACATTAAAACAATCCTGACCTCAATCTATTCCAGATCTCAACTCAATTTGAGTCTCAATCAAAACCAGACTTCAGTCCAGCTCAAAACCCAAACTTCAGTTAAAACCCTAATCCTGCATCTGTCAAATTTCAACCCTATCCTATCACTCATGATCATGACAAATGATCACAAATGATATGGATAATTGAAATCCAGTCATTCAAACTCAGAATCCAGTTCAAATCCAAAAATCCAGGCTCAAATCCAAGGTTCAAAGGCTTGGTCCTGAAGGCCTTTTTCATTGATTTTTCAGATACTTTGAAACCCAGTAAAATGACCTCTGATTCAAGGTCTATCACTTACAAAGTGATAAGACATGTCTCTAGAGGTTACCCTCCAATTTTGAGCCCATTCTGAGGTCTCTAACCCCAGAATCTGAGTCAAAATCCAAAGGCTGTAAAACTTTCAAATATTTACAGCCTGTGCCACTGGACCTGTCACCTTGAAGATTCTGACCCTAGAGCCTTCACCAAGGCCTCTAGTGTAACAACCCCAAGATCCGTGTAGCAAAAGGATTCATCTGATCGTTCTATTGCCCCTTTTTTTTCTATCGGTTTCCTCATCTATCAATCCATACATAC
>NW_021354546.1:0-232 GCF_001605985.2 Dendrobium catenatum | reverse complement strand
GAGTCAAAATTTTAATTGCATCAGTTCTTAGCATTTTGCACCAAGCATAAGTCAAAGGGGCCAATTAGAAAAAATCTCTAGATGTCGGCCCCAACTCTCCAAAACTTTAAATAAAATGTCCCTACCACTCTTTCATAAAAGTCCGGATTCATTTATTTTAAATCGATTAGGTGGTTAGCTGGCTCCCCAATCCAGGCCGGGGTAAGTCCAGATTTGCACTGCATTAGCTAGG
>NW_021354545.1:0-240 GCF_001605985.2 Dendrobium catenatum | reverse complement strand
TTTTGAGATAAGCTCCTCTCTTTCAATAGGAGCCTTCAAGGAAAGTACCAACTACATGTTCAACCCTTCAACACTAGAGAAACTTCTTTCTCTCCAAGTTGAACCTTCAAGGCACGACGACAAACTTCATCAACATTGCAATTTTCGGATTTGGACTTTGGTGAACTCCTTCACCTTTTCAATTACTTTTTCTAATCCCCTAATCTTGTAGGTGATGATGATTCACAAGTAGCCGAGCTT
>NW_021354544.1:0-302 GCF_001605985.2 Dendrobium catenatum | reverse complement strand
CCGCTCTTACAACAGCCAATCCTATTTAAATCAGTCTATAGGTCTAAGTCCACTTTTACGGCATCCTATTGGCTTTCTGGCTTAAGTCCGCTCTTACGGCAGCCAATCCAGTTTTAATCAGTCTTTAGGTCTACGTCCGCTTTTACGGCATCCTACTGACTTTCTGGCTTAAGTCCGCTCTTACGGCAGCCAATCCAGTTTAAATCAGTCTTTAGGTCTAAGTCCGCTTTTACGGCATCCTATTGACTTTCTGGCTTAAGTCCGCTTTTACGGCAGCCAACCTGATTAAATTCGTCTTTAGG
>NW_021354543.1:0-372 GCF_001605985.2 Dendrobium catenatum | reverse complement strand
TGATTTAAGATCATATAGTACAATCAAGGATCATCTATACAAATAGTTCAAAAATCCAGGTACTTTCCTATAGAAACCTTATTTCTACTATGTTAGTCATCTGTACGAACTGACATCGTATTATATAAACATTTCAAAACTGATCCTATTCATTTGGTACGATACTGTATGAACCTTATTTCATATTCTGTTAGTCATGTGTATGAACTGACATCATACAATATAAACAGTTAACGCATATCATACTTCGTTTGGTACAAATATGGATGACCCCATTTCATACTCTGTTAGTTGCTATACAATTTAATATTATACTGTATAAATATTACAAAAAAAATTGAATTCATTTGGGATGAATTGGTATGCACCCTT
>NW_021354542.1:0-210 GCF_001605985.2 Dendrobium catenatum | reverse complement strand
TATCGACAGCGACATGAATATAGATTGTATCGATTGAAGGATACCGATATCGACATTGATATAGATATGATATTGACATATGAATGTTATTGATACGACAGATCCTGACATGATATTGATACATTGAGTCGTCGTACCGATTCTCGATTGATTGATTGAATGAATTGTTGCCATATGGATTTGATTTATCGTAGAATTGATTTCTTGATT
>NW_021354541.1:0-525 GCF_001605985.2 Dendrobium catenatum | reverse complement strand
ATCAATACATATAGAATATATTGAATCGTAGATTTTATTATATGATTTATAGCATACTATTTCTCTTTTTCATTGTATTGATTTCAGTGATAAAATTTTAGTTATTGGCTGGGCTTTTATAATCAGTATGTGGTTTTACATTATTTCAGGTAACTGTAAGAAGCTTTTAGCTTGAGGCTAGGTAGTTATATTAAAATAATTTTCTTTTGGTTCCTTTAGTTTATGTGTATTCTTTTATAGTCAGTTGGGCTACTATACATATGATTTTGTGACTCTAGATGTAGCACGTGAATATTGATTATAATAATATGAATTATATTTTTTTCCACTATTTATATTTTTTTAATACAATTAATCAACTCTGGATATCAAATTGATCTGATTGTTAAATGAAAGATAAAAAAAATAGAATAATTTGAAAAGAAAATAAAGGTAAAGGAAAAAAAAATCTTTTACTTTGGATCTTGGGCATGATAATTTAGGACATATCCATCTCATCTTTCTTAGAAATAACACACCCTGCAC
>NW_021354540.1:0-254 GCF_001605985.2 Dendrobium catenatum | reverse complement strand
TGACCAAAATATTCTTTAAAGGGATATTTGGCCTTTTCCCCAAAATTCAACATGGTATTCCCATAATAATCTCTAAAACCTACCCCAGTGGGTCTTAAATATCATTAGGAACACATTATTCCAAACCCACACTTTGGTTTCACTTGGTTGAAAAAGCCAACCATGGTTGACCAAAATAACCCTTAAGGGTTTAAACACCCATTTCAAACCAAATGATCTCCCCTTGCCTTGGAACCACTCCCATTGATTTCATA
>NW_021354539.1:0-250 GCF_001605985.2 Dendrobium catenatum | reverse complement strand
ATCAAAATATAAGCCATGAAAATAGATTTGCAACACACTCCCCGGAGTCCACTCGAGGAATTTCACTACAAAACTATAGTTCTCCTTTTGCCACCTCAGCTAGGAAGGAAGCCCTCACAAGAATCACTTTCACCAACCCGGCGTGGCGGAGTGCCAAATGCTTTTCTCACCCTCCTGGCGATGACAGCATACCTTCTCATTTTTTCCCTCCTGGAAAAGGCAGAGAACCTTAGAGAACACGGACGTAGAA
>NW_021354538.1:0-210 GCF_001605985.2 Dendrobium catenatum | reverse complement strand
AATTTCTCCTTCAATCAAGACCACTAGTCACCCTCCTGTCATGATTAGCTTATCATCATCCGTTACTATCATCATTTTAGACTCTACCGTTACAACTAACTGGACAGTAATATGGTTGCCACTAGCAACCATTACCAAAAACACTAATTTCATTTTATTTATAATCAAATATAAGAAATTAATCACTTTTTATTTATCTTATATTCAGAT
>NW_021354537.1:0-247 GCF_001605985.2 Dendrobium catenatum | reverse complement strand
TTGTCTTTGTTTAAAAGATTCTTCTTTTCCAAATCATCTCTCTCTTTATTAGCCTTGGGCCAGTTCATATAGGGCCTAAGATCCCTAACGAACTTTCAAGTGGTATCAAAGTCATTTTCAAAAAATAAGTTTTTAAAAGCTTTTGAATTTTGATCTATGGCTAATTTTTCAAATTGTAATGTTGCGGAAAGTTATTCAATCACCAGACCACCTTTATTTGAAAATACGTCATTTGATTTTTGGAAAA
>NW_021354536.1:0-201 GCF_001605985.2 Dendrobium catenatum | reverse complement strand
ATTTGCGAATTTCCTCGGTTTGATTTGAAAGAGAAGTTGTTAGTGCTTTTAAAATTATGTTGGCTCTATAAATTTTGTTGGGGATTATCCATGTTTCTTTCATATCCATATGTATTTCTTTCTTTTAGAGTTATTTTGTATGGTGAAGTTTTATACAAAATTTTTGTGGATATTTTGTAATGAAGGCTTTTGCAAGGTTTT
>NW_021354535.1:0-218 GCF_001605985.2 Dendrobium catenatum | reverse complement strand
ATTATTGATTTTAGGTTGAAGATGATAAATAGAAAAAAACTGAACTTGTCGTTATAGTTGCGCTATAGTTGCGCTATAGTTGCGCTATAGTTGCGCTATTGTTGCGCTATTGTTGCGCTATTGTTGAGCTATAGTTGCGCTATAGTTGCGCTATTGTTGCGCTTTAATTGCGCTTTACTTGCGCTTTACTTGCACTTTACTTTTTCTTTCAGGCTGTT
>NW_021354534.1:0-491 GCF_001605985.2 Dendrobium catenatum | reverse complement strand
AGTTGTTGTTGAGCAAGATCAATATGGACTTCAGGAGGAGCAAGGGCTGGAGACTCAACAAAGTGAAGATTTGGATCCCTGCAATGTGTTTTGTAATAATCAAAATTTAAATAAAATAATTTGTGAATTTTAGTAGATTATATAAATAAGGATTTTAATACCCAGCAAGTTTTCTAGCCAGATAAAGGAATGGCTTTTCAAAATTATAATTGCTTTTGGCTGAGATTTCGTAGTACTGGAGATTCTTCTTCCTATGAAAAGTGACCATTTTTGCCTTCACTTGTCTGTTTTTCACATCCACTTTATTTCCACATAGAACAATTGGAATGTTCTCACAAACTCTGAGAGAAAACAGTTTAGTTGAACTATTAAAATGAAATTTTACAAACCAAAATTGGGTTCTTTTTATAATTCTCCCTGAAACTTACCTGCAGAGATCTCTATGCCATGTAGGAACATTTTTGTAAGTAAGGCGTGCAGTCACATCAAAC
>NW_021354533.1:0-1889 GCF_001605985.2 Dendrobium catenatum | reverse complement strand
CATTGTTGGGAGGTTTAAGTCAAAAAGTTAATTATCTTCATAAATTATTTGATTTCAATACCACTTTACTTACCATTTGTAGTCAATTCAAATTTTAATGTATTTGGAAGATTTTAATTTTATTTTATTTCTTTTATTTTATTTATGTTAGTATTAAGATATGTCATCAATCCATACAATAATATTTTATTAGTTCTTAAGGCTTTTCAAAGTTGTCTAGGCTTGAAAAATATCTATCAATAGAGCCTTAAGGTTGATGGTTGTTCTACTCATTTGTGAAGCTTGTTGACTAATCCTTTAAGGCTTTTCTAAGTATTTAGTAATCTCTTCTTATCATTTTTTTTCCACCTCTTTCCCAATACAATTCTCATATACTCTATTTAGCCTCAAGCTTAGACAAACATATCCATACTCTTCAAAACTACTAAATAGCTCTACACATCTCTCAATAACTTCAACAGTATCAAACTATCAATCCTAATAACCTAATGCACCATAAGCAAAGTTTCAATATAGATAGGCAAATTTT
Source organism: Dendrobium catenatum (assembly GCF_001605985.2). Lineage (NCBI taxonomy): Eukaryota > Viridiplantae > Streptophyta > Magnoliopsida > Asparagales > Orchidaceae > Dendrobium > Dendrobium catenatum. Next base: position 1,360 of record NW_021354533.1, on the reverse strand, counting down.
TATTGTGTGGAAGCAGATTAAAAGTTTCATAACTTCTCAACCATTTATCCATTTTTTTTATAAAAATATCATCATTAGTTCTCTAACATCACAAACATTTGATCTAAAGTTTCTCATTGTTTTTATCCAAGGAAAACTCAACTTTTTTGAGCTAGCTCATAAGTTTTGGATTCAAATATGTCAAAAAATCTAAATTTTGGCTTCACCACCACCACCCAAATAATCATTTTATCGCCACCCCAAGAGGACACCAATCATGTTGTCGCCTTCACTATGAAAATCCCCTTGATACTACATCATTTTGATATCGCTCCAAGGAATTCAAAGTCAAGGAGCTTGAAGGCATATATCATTTGTGGTTAAATTAAGAAAAATATTATGAAGAGATCTAGTTTTTTTTTAGATTTGAAGAATTTGAGGTGCCTTGCAAAATAAGATTTATTTTTCTTCAAGAAAGATTAGTATTGCTAATCTAGCTTTTAATTTTCTTATTCGGTAGTTTATTAAAAAATTACTTGGAAAATTGCATGTTAGTTAGCAATTCTATAGGAATTTACTTTTTTTTTCCTGAGTTAATACCACCACCGAAAAGGCCTAGCCTAACCTTTGTATGATCGTCCATAACCAAAAAGTTTATTAACATTGCTTAAATAGAAAGTGTGTGTTCCACAAATGAAAGTCTTCCCTTGAATTAAAATTAAGACAAGATATCTAAAAATTATATTTTTGTGATTGTCGTTCTAAATTTAAATGCCTTGAGTATTTATTAACATTTGAAATGATTGCTAGCTTTGTGAAATTCATTAAAAAAAAAACTTTCTTTGCATGCATTAGAATATATTGTGCTGAATAAGGTGCTTGTAAGGGTAATAGAACCTTATCAAAAAGATCTTTAGCCTCGATTTTACTATGATTGTGTACATATATTCTCTCTTCCCTCTCTCAGCCAAAACATTTCCCTCTCACTCTCTCATTCATTGTTTTAAAAAATAAAATATATAGTTACCATGCATTACATATCAATATGCAGCCCAAAGCTGCCACTATAGTTCAACTCAAAAAACGTTAAAATAATGTAACTCTCATCAAAGCATAAAACAAAAATTAGATGCTACTGATAAAAAGTTTGATATGTTTCAAACTCTTTAAGGCCAACTACAAAATTTAAGTATTAAGCTTCACAATCCAATTGAGCTTGAACCTAATGATCACCAACTTTGAAGATTTTCAATGCAACGACATCAACCTAGATATGACTTCAGGATTCCTAATGATCCTTGTTCCAAGATAAGAATTAAAGCCCTTAACTATCGATAGCATTGATAGTCCCAAAAAAAATTTAGATTGTTTGACCCAAATG
>NW_021354532.1:0-451 GCF_001605985.2 Dendrobium catenatum | reverse complement strand
TGAGCTTTTAAGGCTATTCTTCTCTTCTCCTGTTCTACGAAGAAAGGAGCAGGGGAAGACATTGGCCAACCTTCATTGACTTTGACTCACGATGTTGAATGGCTCCCAAAGACTTTGGTTGCTTGCTAATGAGGAAGATGATATAAGTGATTTAAAATTATTTTTAATTTTTTTCTCTTATTTTTGATTAATTAAACTAAATAATTAAAATAAATTATTTTTCTTTAAATCGTTCTCTTAACTCACATAATATATACAAGCTTTATTCACGTGCATTAAAATGAAAGATTATTAAATTTTACAATAAGTAATTATTTATTTACATCTATACAAAGTGCAGCTGAATAAACATAAAAATTTTAAAATTAATATTAAAAAAATTATAATTGTTGCGTGCGAGAATATACGCGGCGGTAGAGTTTGTAAATTCGCGTCCAAGCGTTGCACGAGT
>NW_021354531.1:0-222 GCF_001605985.2 Dendrobium catenatum | reverse complement strand
AGCATAACATTTTATTTTAAAAAGGCATTTTTTTGGGAAATTATATGGGATTTCCCCACTTGCATTGAATGAAGATACCAAAGAAAAACCTCCACAGGAGGCAGGAACAGCAACAAAAAGCTAAAACAGAAAGCTCCTAAGCACTAAGGTTGTAAAAAACAACCTAAAAAATAGACTACATAATAGAAAAACTAAAAAAGACTAAAGTAAAAAAAAAAAAAA
>NW_021354530.1:0-353 GCF_001605985.2 Dendrobium catenatum | reverse complement strand
TTAGCAAATAAGTTAAAATAATTTCTAGACAGATGCACCAACATATGATTTTTTAATTTTACAAGTTAGTTTTAGATTTTTTTCCTTATTATGGGTTTCAGATGTGCAAGGATGGTTGTGGGTGGAGGGTATTTTGGTGGAGTTATATAGTTGATCGAATTGGATCTAATCAATTATCTCCACCATAAATTGCCTAATTATATTGATCAAAATTCTTGGAAGAACTTCTTAGCAAGCAAATTATTGCTATAAAATTTTATTCAAGCACGGAAACTCATCATTATTGGGATCATCACTCACCTAGAGTTGATAGGCACCACTTTTAAGGTAGACAATCCTCATCTCATTTTTAT
>NW_021354529.1:0-365 GCF_001605985.2 Dendrobium catenatum | reverse complement strand
CCTTTTACACCCATTCGAACCTTAAGCTTCAGGCTGTCGAAAGACTTCAAGCTTTTTAGGCTCAATTCTGTAGGAGTGTGTAGCCACAGAGTCTCTTTTTTGACTTTTGAGTCTTGGTTCATTATGGAAGGTGATATCTCTAGCTTTTGAAAGATCACCTGCATATACTTTGAAAAACAAATATGTGTATTCTTTAGCACAAAAGAACATTTGAATTGATAATTTTAAAAATTTATTCAAGAATCTCGGCACGCAGCACGGTGTCGACCCGAATAAATATTTAAAATGCCCCCTATCTCGCAGGGACATTTTGGATAGGCTTTTTGTCTTTGAGTTTTTAAATATTTATTCGGGGATCTCAGCAC
>NW_021354528.1:0-725 GCF_001605985.2 Dendrobium catenatum | reverse complement strand
ATCCATCATCAATTAATTTCTTGACCTCAAGTATAACTTATTGTTCAACATTGAGTTGCATTCATAGATGTGCTTGCTTTACTGGAACCATTTTGAGTTTAATTTTTAATTTAGGGATAATCTAGGCATTTTCCCCTTCAAGAGAAATATTCATTCCTCGGGGGGATAAAATAAAAGTATTACAATGTTAAAGGTTTAAGGGATTTAGTTTCCCCATTTATAGAAAAAAATTATTTATTAGGTGTTGTTTTAATTTTAGCCTTGTCTTCCTATTTTGAGATTGAAGAAGCTTGAATAACTCGCACTTACTTAGGTTATCTATTTAAACTATATTCTACTTTTCTTCATCAGGAGTTACCATATCAACCTGGATGGCACTCTGTGCACATGAGGATTCTTGGAAAGATGAGTAATACATTTTATTATGATTTTTTTTTGTGGAGAAAATAGGTTATACAACATCCCACCCATCATCAAATTTTAAAATAGAAAGGGGTATGGAAGGATCACCAATCACACTTTTAGTAGATCCCATATTTGAATTAGCTAAATGTTCCTTGGGTGTCACAACTGAACCACTTTTAATATTTTTGTTGATCGATTCCTTGAAAGTTACACAATCTTCTAATTCATGTCAATTAATTCGATGATATGGAAAATACATGGGTTGCGTTGATTTACCCACATCTTTGAGCTTCCTAGAACATGGAAGTTTAAATTCATAC
>NW_021354527.1:0-458 GCF_001605985.2 Dendrobium catenatum | reverse complement strand
CACTTAAACATCCTCTCTACTCAAAAGGCATGAGGGGCAAAGTTGTCATTAAAAACTTTCCGGAAATTTTAACTTCTAAAATACTTAAAATTCGATATGGGTTCTATACATCAAAACAATCAGAATTTTACACTCTATTTTATAAAATTATTCCTGTCGAAATTCGACAACATTGAATTTTTCACTTAAAACTCGTCGCGGCGCTTTGAAAAGCGTGCGAGGTCTAAAACGGCATTTTTCGGGTTTTCACAAGTCGTAGGTAGTCTCCTAGGGTCGACAGCGTCATCTAGTAAATTCATCCAACTAAGAGAGGGATTGTCCTTAACAGGGAAGGACAAGGATATCGAGGGCATAATGTAGGAATCAAGAATATGATAAGACGATGGGTCATGACTCACTACCATAGTAGGATAGTCCAAATAGTGACTAGCGGGTATGGGACTCAAGAAATGGGGTAA
>NW_021354526.1:0-216 GCF_001605985.2 Dendrobium catenatum | reverse complement strand
AAACCATCCCAGCAAACCAAGCATAGAAATAGTTCATTACATCAAATTAAAGAAAAATTAAACAGCAAATAAACTGATGTTCATCCAACTACTGAACTGTCACCAGCATCTCCTTCATTGTTGTTCACATCTAAATTTAGGATATCATCAGTTATTGCGTCAATTTCGGGATCTTTTACTGCTGCAATAATACATGTATTAAAAAATAAATTAGCA
>NW_021354525.1:0-286 GCF_001605985.2 Dendrobium catenatum | reverse complement strand
TAATGTTGACTCTTTGTCCTGTCCATTTGCAAAAGTCATCAACAATAGTCTTCATTTCTTTGGCTAAAGTAGTAGAAACATGTGATAAAACCAATACATCATCCGCATAAAGAAGATGCGAGATTCTTGGACCTCTAGGTGCAATATGAATGCCAAGATTTTTTTCCCCTTTGTTCCAAAGAACTGGATAAGAGTTGTGAGCATAAAATGAATAGATACGGAGAAAGAGGGCATCCTTGATGAAAGCCTCTTCCAGCACTAATCCAATTAGAGTTTCTTCCATTGA
>NW_021354524.1:0-845 GCF_001605985.2 Dendrobium catenatum | reverse complement strand
AATAAATAATCTAAAGTTCATTAGAATTAGAGCAGTTTGTTTGGCAAGAAGATATCAGAAGTATTAACACTTGTACTCCATTATGTTTGGAAAGTTTGGATCTCCTTTCCGCTTCTCTTCTTGGACAGTTTTGTGACTAAAATGTGAGCTTGTATTCAGTTTCAACTTCATAGCCAACATTACACCTACACTGAATCACTTCCATAACTTCGACAAATAAATATTTCTTCTCTTATCCTTTTACTGTTAACAGGTAAATGAAGGAAGTGCAAGTGCAAGTGAGATCCTAGCAGGGGCATTACATGACAACGGCCGAGCTGTTCTTGTAGGAAATAAAACATTTGGTAAAGGAAAAATCCAGGTAATTTCTAGTCTGAACATTCTACCTCATTAGTACTCTTTTGTTGTTTGATGCTCCACTTTTGTGAATCCTCTGTCTCGTCTTTATCTGAATAACCAAGTTGGTTATTTTCAGAAAATTTATCTTGTGATTCAATAAAGGCATTAGAAATCTTCCTTCCACAACTGACTGCTTTTATTTGCAAACACTGCAGAGCGTGACTGAGCTCCATGACGGTTCTGCCCTATTCATTACAGTTGCCAAATACTTATCTCCAGCTCTCCATGAGATTGATAAGGTTGGCATAACACCTGACGTACAATGTATTCCTGATATGTTCTCTGCATCTAAGGCTTGGACTTCAGGGGTTAAGAGCTCAGCATCATCTTCCCTTGAGGCAGATTCTAGTATCATAGTGGATGAGCATGAATTGGAGGTCCAGAGATCAAAGGGTACTGCATAAAGTGTTTCTATAGTCCAATCTGCATAAGGTGTTTCTACCCTA
>NW_021354523.1:0-364 GCF_001605985.2 Dendrobium catenatum | reverse complement strand
GAAGGTTGAAACCTCTTAATTTTATTTGCTCTCTTTAGCTCACTAACTTTTGTGTGTTCTTATGAAACTTCAGGCTTCAAAGGAGATTAAGAAGCTAGTTGAGCAGAATTTGAAGCTTCATTACCGTATTTCTCATCTTCTTCGGGCAGTGAAGGAAGCAGATTCGAAGTTGAATGGGCAATGATGGTATAATCTTCTTTTTTTTTTCCGAACTTTTTAAGTTAACTTTGTCTGAATTGTTTATGCCACATTCATGAATAAGTATTTTCAACTATTTCATGCTACACCTTCAAAGTGAAAGGTTCAAATAATTTATTTTTCTCTATTAATTTAAGTTGAACCTTTTTTACTGCTCTCTCTCTCT
>NW_021354522.1:0-268 GCF_001605985.2 Dendrobium catenatum | reverse complement strand
TCTCTACCAATTAACTTGGAGGCAAAATGTCAAAGCCAGGCTTAGACAAAGATTTCATCACTCACCTCTCTATTTGAAAGGTATTTTCTTTTAGATGTTGGCCACACTCACCCAAGAAAGAAATGGGTAGAGGGACCAACGGAAGAAAGGTAGTTAAGACTACCGATGAAACAAAATTTTGCCATTATTAAAGATGGAGAGAAAGATTTGTCCCACCGGGCGTGCCATTTTTTGTTGGTGGAATTTTGAAAACATATTTTAAAAATAT
>NW_021354521.1:0-230 GCF_001605985.2 Dendrobium catenatum | reverse complement strand
GGATGCCGAGTGATACGAAGTATTATACCAATACTCTGCCCAAGGTAACCATTTGGCCCACTTACGTGGTGTTTCTGAAGCAAAACACCTCAAATAGGTTTCCAAACTCCAATTTACCACCTCTGTTTGTCCGTCGGTCCATGGATGGTAAGCGGTACTCCTCTTGAAAACAGTGCCTTGCATTCGAAAGAGTTCCTTCCAGAACTGACTGAGGAAAACTTTGTCTCTAT
>NW_021354520.1:0-538 GCF_001605985.2 Dendrobium catenatum | reverse complement strand
TGGAAGGAAGTAGGAACAAGAAAAAGGGAGAGGAAAAAAAGAGAGAGCAAGGGAAAATACGTATTCTGGTCACCGATTCATTTAGCCATTTTTGTAAAAATTTCTCAAATTGCGGTAGGCGACTTTTATCCTATTCCAGTTTTTAAAGATTTTAATTTCAACCGTTCAATTTGTTCCAAATTGATTTTATTACATTTTCTCCGGATTTAGTGAACTTCCACCGTATATTTTTTTGTAAGTCGTAATACTAATCATTATGGACATTTTGACTGTATAATTTCACCAGGTACAATGGAAAATATTATATTTTGTATGATTTGCACATAATAGTAATTTTAGTATTTTAATATAAAATTATTAATACATGCATAGTGGATGAATATGGGCATGTGATTGTATAATAGCTAATTGTTATTATTTTTGTAATAATATATGTGAAGATAAATAAAGATTGGTTATTTACTAACGTTGGTTGGAGACTGTATGACCTGTACAGCACAATGGATCATCCAGCTTCTCATTAAATATTGTTATTTGG
>NW_021354519.1:0-318 GCF_001605985.2 Dendrobium catenatum | reverse complement strand
CCCAATCAGGCGCCTGCAGAGCCGCGTGGGAAGCCCAACTAACACGCCTTCGGTCTGCCTTCGACGTGGTTCGAACCCCGCCCAATTCCCTCTGCGCGCAAAGCCTTCTCGCGTGCTCCGTCTACCATGTTCTCCTTAGATAAAACCTGATAAAATTTATACTTTATTTTATTTAACTAATAACAGCTACATATTAAAATTTAAAAGTAATAATTATTTTAAAAGTTTTTTTGAAAGATAAAAGAAATAAAATTTTATTTAACATTAAATTATTAAATTACTTAATTTAATTTAACAATAAATTATTAAATTATTTAA
>NW_021354518.1:0-210 GCF_001605985.2 Dendrobium catenatum | reverse complement strand
TTTTGTTCAGTTAAAGTCTCCTACACTTAGTTCATTAGAGTTCAAATCAATTTACTGTTTAGTCCAAATTTCGGTGGCCTCCCAACGTATCCTCTATTTAGAGGAATTTCTAGGAGTCTTAGCCTGCGCGTCACGCCAAGAAAGACGTGCACGATCTATGTCGGGTGACACCGCGGTCGTAGTCTTCGATTCCACCACGCCAAGAAAAAA
>NW_021354517.1:0-289 GCF_001605985.2 Dendrobium catenatum | reverse complement strand
AGAGAGCAAGGGAGAGAGCAAGAGAGGGAGAGGGAGATAGAGAGAAAGATAGAGAGTAAGAGAAAGCGAGAAAGAGCAAGGTAGTGGAAGAGAGAGTTGAATATTAAGATGTAATTACCATTTGAGCCATTTACCATTTGATGCCATTTAGCGAGAGTGCAGGAGAGAGAGGGAGAGAGAGAGATAAAGAGAGATATAGAGAGCAAGAGAGAGGAATGGATAGAACAAGAAAGAGAGAGTGAGAGGGAGAGGGAGAGAGAGATAGAGAGAGAGAGGGAGAGAGAGACAG
>NW_021354516.1:0-253 GCF_001605985.2 Dendrobium catenatum | reverse complement strand
GTCCGGCGATCTTTAAAACCTAATAAAAAGGCCAGGGGCAGTTTTTTTTTTTTTGTGTGGGGAAATTTACATACATGCCACTTTATTTTATGCTATTTATATATCTAATAATTAAAATATTAATATTATCTGCCTACCACCCATATAAAACTTTAATATCAAGTACTGTATACCACTTATATAATTCATTTATATCATTCATATAATCATATAAACTTTAATATTTCATTCAATACACTCAAATTTGTTATAT
>NW_021354515.1:0-213 GCF_001605985.2 Dendrobium catenatum | reverse complement strand
TACTCATTGTGATCAAGGCTAGGGAAGGGAAACTAACAGAAGGTTCGTAGTAATTCACGTCATTTCTCCGAGAAGGTGATCTTCTTCCTAGATCCATTTACTTTTCAAATTCTATTTACCTTATTGAGATTTGTTCAAACAATAGATTGTGTCTACTTATTTCCATCCATTAGTATTCATAGGATTTGTTACTTCTTTGCTCCTAGTCCTCAT
>NW_021354514.1:0-322 GCF_001605985.2 Dendrobium catenatum | reverse complement strand
ATGGATCCAGAGGTGGATATGACAATATCTGGACTATTGATCGCGGATTCAACGGTACAGGATCAACCCTACGCATGCCACATTCGAATCGAGATCCTAAGCGATATTTTGCTTCGTTCTCGCAAAATATATAACGAAACTTAATGAAATTTTAAACATAAGAAGCATGAAAAAAGAGCACTAATGAGGGACCAAAATCTCAGTCCAAAACGCGCTACATGCAAAGTTATTTGGATCTAAGTGTAGTGAACTAGGGTTAAGCTTTTTACCTAATCCACATGACAAATTGGGAGATCTTGGGCTTGTTGCACTTGTAGATTGT
>NW_021354513.1:0-297 GCF_001605985.2 Dendrobium catenatum | reverse complement strand
TGCTGTTGTGTTATTTTCTTGTTCCACCATGGAGCTTACTTACGTGTATTAGTTACTTTAAGGAACAGTCACGTCAATTCACTGATAGGTTGTGTCCTTGGAAACTTACAACTCCTTGGTCACAACGCTGCTGACTTTTAGATGCTCCAGCACTGGAAGGGCAATTTGGGTGCCGAAGTGCTATTGATTGTGACATCACAGCGTTGGACAATAGAACACTCAGTGCTGGAAAGTTTATATTTGACTACAACAGCATTGTTCGACAGAGAAGTCGGCACTGAAATGTTGATATTATGG
>NW_021354512.1:0-815 GCF_001605985.2 Dendrobium catenatum | reverse complement strand
ATAGGTTCTCTGCCTTTCCGGGGTCGTAAAAAGAGGTTCTTTGTAAAGGCTTCTCTGCCTATCTGTGGGGACTAAAAGAGAGTCATGATTGTAGTGCAATACTCAGAGGGCGCTTCTAGGTAGTGGACGTAGGTCGAGTTGACCGAACCACTATAAATTTCTGTGTTCATCTTTCTTGCTTCCGCACTTTAAATTTCCGCGCTTATTTTTTTGTGATGTGATTTTAGTTTACGAGATTTTACTTCTTTGTGAAAAAGAAAATTTTTAAAATACCAATTCACCCCCCTCTTGGTTAGCTTGAGCCAGTTCTATAGAGCTTAACATCCCTAACAAACTTTCAAGTGGTATCCGAGCGGGATTCATAAAAAAGTAGTTTGAAAACTTTTTGAATTTTGATCCATGGCTAACCTTGGGAATCGTAACACAATGGAAGGGTATTCTATTACCCGACCTCCTCCGTTCGATAACCTACCTTTTGATTTCTGAAAAACCCGCATGTCAACATTTTTATAATCTACTGATTATCGCATGTGGATGCTTATCAAAGAAGGTTATACTCTACCTTCTCGTGAAATTAATGGTGTTAAAACTGAAATTGTATTTACTGAATGAACTTTCGATGAAAGAGATTTAGCCCAATTAAATGCAAAATGTTTGAACTGTTTTTTGTGTGCTTTAAAATCTGAGGATTACATGCGTGTCTCCACTTGAAAAACTGGTAAAGAAATTTGGAAAAAATTGTGTATCACCTATGAAGGCACTAATGAGATTAAAAAAACCCGTTTGAATATTCTCTTGCATGACTATGAACTTTT
>NW_021354511.1:0-449 GCF_001605985.2 Dendrobium catenatum | reverse complement strand
AATCTTTTCACTACACTCGCTCTGATACCACTTATAAAGACCCAAGATCCGTGTAGCGAAAGGATTCATCTGATCGATCATTCATTTCTTTTTTTTTCAGTTTCTTTATCCGTTGTTCGTATCAATACATATATCCAGAGCTAGAGATAATTACATTACAGAAAAGAAACAGCAGCGGATACTATAATTCACATATAGTACAATCAGAGAGCAGACAAAAGAGTCTAAAAGAAATATTTACACTAGCCACACAGGCTACAAAAGAAAGCCTACCTAAGGCTACAAAACAAAAGCTGAACTCGACAGAAAGATCTTCAGACTGGAGGCCCTGCACCTGAAATATTAACCACATATAATGAGCTTACAAAGCCCAGCAGGTCACCAAAGCCTACAACGGAAATTAAAACACGATATTGAAAACAATATGCAAGTCAACCAAATCAAATCAA
>NW_021354510.1:0-428 GCF_001605985.2 Dendrobium catenatum | reverse complement strand
CCTTGAAGAGGAATCAAAATAATCCCACCATAAGATTATTTTGAATCCTTTTTAAAGACTTGAGGGATCAAAAAGGTAAATGACCATTTTGGTCCATTTCTCGCACCTAAAAATAATAACGAAGAACCAAGCTAATCAGAATATGAAGCGGTTCAAAAAAAATGCAATTTATATAACATAACTAGTTTTTAAGCCAATTCATAGAATAACCAATTCACTCCAACTATATGTGACCATGAATACAATTAAATTAGTGTAGATTGAAAAAAAAATTAGGTATAAAAAGAAGTTGCAAATATATATATATATATCGAAGCAATATTAGATGTTGAGGTCATTTCCACAAAGGAAGATGGGCGCCGAAGATACTGAGTTCATTGGAAAGGGACATCGGAGATAGAGGATACTTGGATTGACAGGGACGAGCT
>NW_021354509.1:0-262 GCF_001605985.2 Dendrobium catenatum | reverse complement strand
TCTAAACTTCTCCATCAATCCTCTCAATAAATGAATATCTTCCCTAGTAAACCTACCTTGCATAAATCCAAATTGATTTTCAAAAACATTAGTATCATGTTGTAATCTATGATCCATAGCTCTCTCTCAAAGTTTTCTAGTATGATACATCAATTTAATTCCTCTATTATTCATACAATCTTATGCATCAGCATTATTCTTAAAATTAAGAATCAAAACACTAAATCTCCACTCATCTGGTATATTTTTAGTCTTCAAAATA
>NW_021354508.1:0-250 GCF_001605985.2 Dendrobium catenatum | reverse complement strand
ATGACTCTCATGGCGGAATTGACATCCTTCGCTTCACAATAAGCTCGAATGAAAACAGCGTAGCTTCCAGCATTCGGCTCAAGCCTCTGCAAGGTTCTCATCTCCTGGAACCGTTTATGAGCCTCGTCAAGCTTTCCCCCTCTACAAAATGCTGCCATGAGCGAATTATAAGCAGTGACATCGACAGGGAGATTTTGTTGCAGCATTTCGTCAAAAAGGTGCTGGGCATTCTTCGGCTTCCTAACCGAGG
>NW_021354507.1:0-237 GCF_001605985.2 Dendrobium catenatum | reverse complement strand
CTACGCTCATGTTGACCCCTATACATCAGAACACGCGAGAAAGGACTCAAACTCGTAAATAAAGCAATATGTGCATTGACGAAACACGTCACTTAAGGGGTCAAATGACCTCCAAATGCCAAACGGATGGTATCGTTGCGATCAGGACACTGAATTCTACTAGGTTGGGGCCACTCGTAATTGAATCGGATGAGATCGGTCAAAAGAGACGACCGACACCCGAAATTAAAGCGCGAG
>NW_021354506.1:0-227 GCF_001605985.2 Dendrobium catenatum | reverse complement strand
AACAAATTTCACATAAAGATGATAAATTTTGATGATTTTGATAATTTGTTATAAAAAAATATAGAAAATAATTAAAATAATTCTGCCTCTTTATGAAAGATTAAAATAATTCACAATTATATTAAATGATCATTTTATCCCTCAACTCTCTAAAGAAGAGCCAAAATAATTCCACCATTGGGCTATTTTGATTTCTTTTTAAAGACTTAAAAGATCAAAATGATCAT
>NW_021354505.1:0-550 GCF_001605985.2 Dendrobium catenatum | reverse complement strand
CTAAAACCTTTGGTCCATTTCCTTTTGTCCCCTTCATTGGTATCATTCTTCACAGTTCATGCAATCAAAGAAAATTAAATAGAGATTAGAGCATGTTTAATAATTAGAACTGAAATAATTGAAAAAAAAATTATTAAATCCAAATATACCTTTTTTTGGGCTTGCACATCAGTTCGTTTGATCTCCTTTTGAACTTTTCACTTTTAAAAGCATACTTTGTATTTTTCCAACATTTATCCCAAGGGAAGCTCTACAAAATAGGCTCGATGCTCCTGAAAAAATTATAGAGAGAGAAGCTCCTGAAAAATTCTACAGAGAGAAAAACTTTCATTTTTCAAATTCTGTCTCCCACAAATTCTATTCTCCATCAATGACGGTGGAGGGTCGCCGGCCTCCACCATCCGACACCACTGAAGGTTGTCGAAATTCATTAAACATTGAACTTAGTGTTGAGTCCTGTAATTAGGTTGTTAAACCTAAGTGAATGTCCCAAGGCTACCAAGAGGGGGGGTTAATTGGTACTTTAAAAAATTTAAGTCCCCTTTTGAAA
>NW_021354504.1:0-555 GCF_001605985.2 Dendrobium catenatum | reverse complement strand
CATGCCAGGATAGCAGGTTAGAACCTAAGAATGTGCAAAAGCCTGTTACCGATCGGCGGTCTACCGAGTCCGCAGCCCAGTCCGAGTCTGTATAGGCAGTAAGGTTGAGCTTAGATTTCTGAATAGGTAGAGTCAGGTGCTGCGTGCCTTTGAGATATCGTACGACTCATTTCAGAAGTTGAAAATGTCGATCAGAGGGGTTGTGCATTTGTTGGCATAAGTAATTTACAGCAAAAGAGAGATCTGGTCTTATGATAGTTACACACTGTAGTGACCCAACTAGCTGACGATAGTGTGCTGGCTGAGAGAAACTGACGTCTGTTGGCAGAATGGGTGGAAGTTTAGTAGGTAATGGAGTTAGCACTGGCTTGCTTTGTTGCATTCCTGCTTTAGTGAGGAGATCTCCAATGTATCTTGTCTGGTTTAGGATAAATCCAATAGACAGAATTTGAACGTGGATACCAAGGAAATGAGAGACAGGGCCCAGATTTCTCATTTTGAAGCGAGCATTCAAGACGTTGTTGACCTCATTTTTGTATGAGGTCATTTGGACTA
>NW_021354503.1:0-228 GCF_001605985.2 Dendrobium catenatum | reverse complement strand
CCCATATAAATAGATATTTGAATCATTATTTATTTAATATAAATTAATTTTTAGTTAAATATTATATTATTAGTTAATAAAATATTATTAGATTGATAATTTTTTAAAATTAGCTTAACTTATACTTTCGCTATAAATACCCTCATTCTCTTGATGTTGATTTGAGGACTACTCTTAACTTAAAATATTCAAAATTTTATTTCCTTTATTAATTTTTTTTTTTTCATG
>NW_021354502.1:0-318 GCF_001605985.2 Dendrobium catenatum | reverse complement strand
TAAGTATTAAAAATAGATCGTACAGTACGAACACGTTTGTACAATACGAACGGCGCAAAATCACTTACTCAAATTAAACTACGGCTAGGGTTTTGGATCTGAACATATCGTACAGTACAAATATATTCATACAGTATGATCCATTCACAGTATCGTCCACATAGCTTTGATCGTACGGTACGAATTAAAATCGTACAGTACAATCTCCAGAGAAGAATTTCTATGACATTTTACATTTAAAAACAAACTCTCCCCCTGTGTGTGTGCATGGTTTCTCTTAATCTTATGCATTTTGTGGCCAGACTTAATAAAATAAAA
>NW_021354501.1:0-252 GCF_001605985.2 Dendrobium catenatum | reverse complement strand
AATTTAGTATTATAATCACCTTCAGTGTTCCATTTAAATTTCGCCCATTGACGCCACCATGTATTTAGACGAGCCAACGTTGAATTCAGCTCGTTGATTTTGCATTTGAGAACCCAAATATCCTTTGCAGACAAATTTTCACCCTCAGCTTCTCTAGTTTGGATCTCCAGAATTTCCATTTTTAAGTTTTCTTTCAACTGGGACAGAATTTTATGTTTTTTCTCTACTCCAAAAGAACAAAGACCTGAGAGT
>NW_021354500.1:0-296 GCF_001605985.2 Dendrobium catenatum | reverse complement strand
GAATCCCGCTCTAATACAACTTGAAAGTTTGTTAGGGATGTTAAGCCCTTATGAACTTAGTCTCAAGCTAACCAAGAAGGGGGGTGAATTGATATTTTAAAAAATTTCTTTTCACAAAGTGCGAAAACACATAAACCAAAATCACACCACGTGAAAAATAAATGCGGAAATAAAAATGCGGAAGCAAGAAATAAGAAGATAGAAATTTATAGTGGTTTGGTCAACTCAACCTATGTCCACTCCCCGGAGGCACACTCCGAGTATTGCACTACAAACGTGACTCTCCTTTAGCCCCC
>NW_021354499.1:0-215 GCF_001605985.2 Dendrobium catenatum | reverse complement strand
TTGCTAGAAAAAACTAGGTCAACTCGGTACAACTCAGTATTTGCTCAGAATTTGCTCTGCATTGCTAAGGATTTGCTCGGTATTGCTAGGTATTTGCTCGGTATTGCTAGAAAAAACTAGATACAACTCGGTAGAACTCAGTATTTGCTCGGTATTGCTAGAAAAAACTACGTACAATTCGGTACAACTCAGTATTTGCTCAGGATTTGCTCGGT
>NW_021354498.1:0-247 GCF_001605985.2 Dendrobium catenatum | reverse complement strand
GACGCTGATTGGGCCAGTGATCCTACCACTCGACGTTCAACTTCAGGTTATTGTTCTTTTCTAGGCTCCACGTTGATCTCTTGGAGTGTTAAAAAACAGCACACGGTTGCACGTTCCTCTACCGAGGCTGAGTACAGAGCTATCGCAGCGGCGACTGCTGATATTCTTTGGATTCGAAAACTGTTAGCAGACTTTCACCTTACTCTACAGCAACCTACAAAGCTCTATTGTGACAATATGTCAGCAA
>NW_021354497.1:0-213 GCF_001605985.2 Dendrobium catenatum | reverse complement strand
TTTATCTATTTGTGTACTAGATATTCATACAACGCTTAGATGTAAAATTTTGACCCTACTACCGTGTATATTCTAGCCTGCAACAATGATGCTTCTATTTTTTCCCAGTATGTTGATTTTACACAGCTTTAAGATCTTTCACGCTTGCTTACTTATGTTTTCTTTGCTGAATGGATTAGTTACAAGATTCTGGTGTGTTGTGATTTTCTAATT
>NW_021354496.1:0-1241 GCF_001605985.2 Dendrobium catenatum | reverse complement strand
TTTCCCTCTCTTACATTAGAAAAGAATGGAGCATATGGCACTTATTAATTCCTCTGCCATAATTGACTGTTGCATGTGAAAGCATCATTGTTCTTTCTTTCTTCTTCTTCATCTTCTTCTTTCTTTTGAAGTAGTATATTTTTAGTATATAAATGCTAAGGTTAGAAGCATATGGAGAGAAATGATTCATGAATTGCTTGCACATTCAATAGCCCTATTGATTCCATTTAATAAAGAAGGATAAAATCTCTAACTACTTTTCATTCTTCAATTATAATATTGTTGTTGTTGATTTACCTTTTGCAAGTTCTTGAGATGTTTAGCTGGTCTGTTTGGATGATTCTACTGATGATAAATTTGTTGGATGGTGATCGTGTCGGCTATCGTGTTCTTCTGGTTTTTGATGGTTTGCTCAACAATTATTTTGGTCATTCTTTCGTTTGTACGTAGGTGGTATTTCATTTCATTTTTTGTGCTGGTTGTCATTATTGAATATCATTTATCTTGCATTATTTATTTCATGTTAATTTTTGGGCTTTGGCTTCTTGTCTGTCGGGTGTGTTATTCAATTGTTTTTGTAACTTACTTTGAAAACTTGTGCTCTATAGGTTTTATTTTCTCTTTTAATTGGAGCTCTCACTACATTTCTGACAGCGATTTCCGACAATAAAAGTCAAATTTTTTGAGGTTTTAAAACCGCCAGAATATACCGTGTAGGAAATTGAAACCGACAGTAATATTTTTCGTTAGTTTTCCGGCGGCTAATATTTTCGGTCGGACCGTCGGTAAATAGCGGAGGTCAGACCGCTAATTTAACCGCCAGTAATTCCGGCGGTCAAATGACCATCACAAGTTTCATCGGTATTCAGTGAATTCCCTCTAGTGGATCTGGGAGCATTAGCGAGCTGTTGTTTTCTCTAAGGATATTGTAACTCTTGGTTAGATGATATAAAATCCACGCTCATAAATGAGTTTTTCTATATAAAAAAATAAATTATAATATTGTTAACTATTTTCACTCTTTATTATATGTAAAGATTTTTTAGAATAAAGTTGAGAAATTTTTCTTACTAGTTCAATTTAAATGTTTGATTAAGTATTAATATATTTGATATCGAAAAGTGAAGATGAGAGGTATATAGAATACTAAAAGGCAATATATGTACAAGAAAATGATTGCAAGTTATGAATGATAAATCTGATTAAGATTTTATGGTTGAATATGTGACAATGAATTTATT
>NW_021354495.1:0-264 GCF_001605985.2 Dendrobium catenatum | reverse complement strand
TCGTCCCAGGACGATCCAGATCGTCCTGGACGATCCTGAAGCAGATTTTTGATATTACACCACTTGACTCTTAGAGTTCTCCTGAAGTACCGCCCTCCTACTACAATCGTTCAGACCCCGGTCTCCTGCCGACTGTGGTTCTTCTGACCCCCGTCACATAAAATGGTCCTTTCGACCTCCATCACCATACAACGGTCTTTTTGACCCCGGTCTCCTGCCGACTACGGTCCTTCTGACTTCCGTCGCCTACAATGGTCCTTCCGA
>NW_021354494.1:0-269 GCF_001605985.2 Dendrobium catenatum | reverse complement strand
TAAAGGGAAATGACCCCAAACACCCCGATGATGGCCGCGTTGAACAAAAATCTCAACCGGAGGGGTCTATTCCGAATATTTTCAAACGTCTCCCAAATATCCAAAATCCATTCCAGATATTTCAAATTACACCCAAATACCCAAAACTCCACAAAATCTCAAAATTCCAAAAATATCTAAAAAATGAAATCAAACCATCAATCGCTTAAAGCAAAATCCATTCACCCTCCGTAACAGTCTGCCGGGATGGACAAATTCAAATAAACTCT
>NW_021354493.1:0-262 GCF_001605985.2 Dendrobium catenatum | reverse complement strand
TAGGCATCACGTGTGTACCAATAACATGCTCGCCGGGGCCATTGCGGGTTTTGATTGTTTACCTTCTTTTAGTGTACCTATGTGTGTACAAACTACAGTGCACGTGCTAGGGTATTTTGGAATATTCATGAAACGCTTTCTGTCCGCTTCCAAGAACGTCGCGGATCCGGTGGCGTGGCGTTGCAGCTTCCGAATAGAGTTGTTTGCTGCTTGGATCGTATGTGCTTGCATTTGTTATAATTATTTCATATTTGCTTGCAGA
>NW_021354492.1:0-237 GCF_001605985.2 Dendrobium catenatum | reverse complement strand
AAGTTGATTGAATATTCAAAAGGCTATCAATAGAAAAATTACCTAACCATTTTTCTATCCAAAAGAAAGAAAGTATATTTTCTTTTGGCAACAAATGGTTGGGTAATTTTTCTTTGAATACTTAGCTATCAATATTTTACAGCTTCCTACTTAAGAGAATATAATAATTTCCAATTAAAAGAATCACCTTGTTTAAAATAACAAATAAGAGGATGTTTCACAACACAACACATAGAT
>NW_021354491.1:0-214 GCF_001605985.2 Dendrobium catenatum | reverse complement strand
AAGAACCTAATTAAATACTCTATCAGTCATATGTATGAACTAATTGTAGCAAATCTGAGTTTATGGATTAGACTTTTGATGATAGCAAACATTCATGATTTCCTACGACTGCTTTGCCTACTAACTTTTCATCACCACAAGATCGAATGCAGCTCAAGCCAGCTCAAGATCGGATAAATTTATGTTAAGTAAAGTCTGTATTTTTTCCTTTCTT
>NW_021354490.1:0-443 GCF_001605985.2 Dendrobium catenatum | reverse complement strand
AATTCAAATTGAAATCTAATTAATTAGGAGACCTCAAGTTAATGAGCTAAATTAGGAAGTATCAAAGCCTCATGAGAGCTTTGAATTTCAAATTCAAAGCTCCAAGAGGGGCCGGCGGGTGGAGCAGTGGGGGAAGGTGGCTGGCGGCCAAGAGGGTGGGATCGGTAGAAGGTGGCCAGCAGCGATGTGGAAATTTTGTGGAGCTTGGTATGGAGGTTTGGCCGAGGGGTTTAGAAGGGAGGAGGAAGAAAATGAAAACAACGATGGGGAGAGAGAAGAAGGAAGAAAGCAAAACAAAGATAAATCGAAAGATAGAAAATCAAAATGAAAATCGCGAGCCTCGGACTCTTCCAAAGGCTGACGGGTGATGCTTTGCCCTTCCCCAAGGGACTTCAAATCACGAGCTCGGACCCATCCTGCGGCTGGTGAAAACTTCGATTCCT
>NW_021354489.1:0-243 GCF_001605985.2 Dendrobium catenatum | reverse complement strand
TCTTGGCTCTCTTAGCTAAGGACTACAGCAAAAGATCCCCTCTTGAGAGAATAAGAGATCTTTTAAATAAGGGCTTTAAATTTTCCATTGAAAGTTGTTAGGGATGCTAGGCCCTTATGAACTAGCCCAGAGCTAACCAAGAGAGGGGGGGGTGAATTGGTATTTTAAAAATCTTTTAATCAAAATCAACAAACTCAAACCACAATTCACCACAAAAGGGTGCTGAAATGAAATGCAAAAAAA
>NW_021354488.1:0-237 GCF_001605985.2 Dendrobium catenatum | reverse complement strand
AGACGAAATCATTTTTCATCCCAGGACGAGTTTCTCATTGTAAAAATTTTGTCCAGACGAAGTCCAGTTCGTCCAGGACGATGGGAACCGACTATGGCAGTTTCTGGCAATGTTCTACAGTTTTTGAAACTGACTTTTGATATAACTGTTCGTACTGGACAAAATTTTTCGTCCCGGGACGAACCAATTTCGTCCAGGAAGAAATTGGTTCGTACAGATGAATAAATGGTTCGTACG
>NW_021354487.1:0-696 GCF_001605985.2 Dendrobium catenatum | reverse complement strand
GTGACGGGTGGCTAAATTAAAATTGTTCTGATTACCGTCGCATATGAAATGTTAGAATACATTAAAATTGTTCCATTAGCCATCTCATTTCCAGAGCCAAGAGAAAGTGTAAGATCAAAATTAAAAATGTAAATAACTCGGCACTTAGAACTTATAAGACCTAAATATTTGCCACAGGTGATCTCCATTTGGCAGCGAGAGAGGAGCGAAAGGGAAAATAAAAGCTGTGCTTGAGGTAGTGAGTCTCAAGTGGCGAGAGAGGAACAAAGGGAAAAATGAAGCAGGCCGTTTGGGTCGAGGGAAAGGAAGCCGCTCAAGGTCAAGACCTTGAATTTCAATTGTCCTTGAGGATTTTTTATATGGTATTCTTTGCAATGACCTTGAATTTCAAAATTAAAATCATGGCTCAGTAGATGCTCAAATAACATTAATATAACAAACAACATTAAGATATTGAAGAAATGAAAGGGATTAAATGTGCATTGATAACAAATATGCTTAGCATATGAATTTGACAAGGGCCACATATGTGAGGTCAAAGGGATTAAATGTGCATTGATGGAAAGTCTTATTTTTGTCAAAATTTGTTGCATTTTGGCACCATAAATGATGTGGATAAGAGTAAAGAGAAAACATTTGCAACCACATGAATCAATATATTGTTGACCTCATTATTCGAGGTCAATTTTCCTGGAA
>NW_021354486.1:0-306 GCF_001605985.2 Dendrobium catenatum | reverse complement strand
ATAGTCCATCAAATAACTAAAATCATATAATTGAAATCAATGCAAGACAAAAGAGAAACAATATGCTTTAACTCATAAGGAATTTATATTGGTCTCAATATCAATCAATCATTTTGTCTTTATTATCATACCATCAATTTTATCAGTCTATTAGTTATATAGTTAATAGTAGTGTTAATATTCATATTACAGTAAGTACTGACAATAATCAATGTATGTATAGCATCAGTACAATCGTTAGTATCAGTTAGTAGTAATCACTAATCAATAATAAGTCATATCAGTAATCAATAATCAATAATCGGT
>NW_021354485.1:0-248 GCF_001605985.2 Dendrobium catenatum | reverse complement strand
GAAGACTCAAGGAGAGAGTGAGAGAGAGCATTCGAAGCAGGATTCCTACCATTAGAGCATGAAGCCTTCACTTGGCATTCAAAGGTAAGAATCTATACTTGTGTTTTTGGATTACTTCACTCTTTTCTTTCTTCCTTCTAGATTTCTTGTGAGGAGATTTGTCAAGGAGATCCGGTTCTCTGTTAACACTTGGAGAGTGTAAACAGATGGAGGGTTCTCTGCCCACACTAGGAGAGTGTGAAAGGATG
>NW_021354484.1:0-226 GCF_001605985.2 Dendrobium catenatum | reverse complement strand
ATGTGGCTGCTTCTCCCCACAGGAAACCATCCTTCTTTAATTGCTCCTTAAGTGGTCATGCTATAGTGCTATATCCCTTTACAAATCTTCTGTAATACCCTGTCAATCCCAAAAATCCTCTCAGCGCTTTCAGATTCTTTGGTATTGGCCACTTTAGCATTGCCTCAATTTTGGAGTGATCAGCTGCCACCCTTCCTTGGACACCACATGACCCAAGTACTCTACC
>NW_021354483.1:0-259 GCF_001605985.2 Dendrobium catenatum | reverse complement strand
ATGAGTCTCTTCTATCCGTCCGAGCCCCCTGCAGTCTAAGTCTTGTTCAAGTTCAATGCTCATTTTCATTTGGATTTGATTTTTTTATTTCATTTTGATTTTCATTCTGATTTAGGTCCCGAGTCCACCATTCTTGTTTATGTGCTTGTTCTTTTTTGAGTTCAAACAGGTACGAGTGCAGCAACATTTCACCCGAAATTTTGGCAGCCTCCCGGCGTCTCTCCCGTTTAGGGGAAAACTACGAGAAAACTGAGCCTTT
>NW_021354482.1:0-247 GCF_001605985.2 Dendrobium catenatum | reverse complement strand
ATTCATAAATCATTTCTTTTTTTTTTTTCTTTTTTTTTTGACAAGGAAGTGTTGTTCTTAGGCCAGTAAAAACCCCGGTCAACCTAGCATGCAACCCACACAAATTTATATGGGTCAACACTTAAAGCTTCCACTGTTTGTCAAGAAATCCGAACCAGGGACCTAGTCTTTGCCCAGACGGCTCTTCAACACCCAGGCAAGCAACGGTGGGTATTTCAATTTATTCAAATCCATTTTCTCTGGTCAG
>NW_021354481.1:0-225 GCF_001605985.2 Dendrobium catenatum | reverse complement strand
CGGTGTTCGACCATACTAGTGCCTATAGGTTTAAAAGGATGAAATTGAGAGGCTAATCAAGGAGATTTTATAGGCCCAGATCATTTGTCCCAGTGTTAGCCCTTTCTCTAGGCTTGTGTTGCTGGTGAAGAAGAATGACATAAATTGAAGATTTTGTGTAGATTACCGAGCTCTGAATATGAAAATGATGTTGAATAAGTTCCTTATACTAGTCATTGATGAGTT
>NW_021354480.1:0-1361 GCF_001605985.2 Dendrobium catenatum | reverse complement strand
CGGGTTCAAGTTCACCGGAGTGAAATTTGATGATTTGGTGAGTTTCTGCTTAAAATTTAGTTTTATTTATTTATTTCTATATAATGATCTTTTTTTGGTTTTTAGACTGCTTAAATGCTAGCTAGTGTTACTTTTTTTTTTTTTGGAAAATGAGGGCAGAAGCCCATATATTACCATGAAAAAAAAGAGTTACAAGTAAGGTATACCAAAAAAGGTTTAACCTCAAATTATGAGGAAAAACCAAAAACCTATACCCCCCCATGAGAACAGAAAAAAAAAAAGAACCAAAGTAAATACAGTCCACAAAACTTAGATGCAAAAGCATCTAAAGGACTCAGACTGCTAATCGCAAATAAACTTACTGAAACCGGCAGCCACGACACGAAAAACTCCTGGTTGCCCAAAATGAGAAGGCCCTCCAAGGAGATGATTAGCAGCTACATCATCGTCCTTGCACGAAATTCGAACAACCAGTAATCCAACCAAGAGAGAAATCCAGTAATCATCAAGAAGAATGCCCAGTAAACACCAAATACCGCAGTAAGCACCTCAACCGAATTCCTTTAATCATGCCAAGGAATTCTAAGTTTATCTGAACTCTTCCCGTTACCAATTTTAGCATCAATAGCACTTTTTATGGTCAAGGAAAGAGAAGAGGAACATCTAAACTTCCCATTGAACCTCCTTTGATTCCTTTCTCTCCAAATATAGTAAGATGTACAACTCACAGTGAGCAAATGAAATTCTTTTTGATTTTTTATCATATAATTCTGCTCACCCAAAAATTGTAAGACTTGGTTTAGCCTTGGCCTTAACAGAAAGTTTCCCACCATAGGATGAGGGACTGCAGCACTGTGAAAGCATAATCGCATTCAAAGAAAAGATGTCCAATTGTTTCATAATGGGCAAAACAAAGAGAACAAATAGAGTTAACCACAATATTCCTTTTAATGAGCTCCTTAGCTGTTTTAAGGCCATTGTTAAGAGCTAACCACAAATAAGTAGAATATCTCAAAGCAAAACGCTTATGCCAAACCAGTTTAAATCAATCCACCTTAATCACATCTCTATGGTAAAAATTGATAAAGGAAGAAAAACCCTTTATATCTCTACCCTTCCATAATAAGGTGTCTTTAGAGCCATGAATAAAATGAACTTGTTGAAGAGCAGAAATGAAAGAAACAGGAAGTACCACGGGCAGCGTCCAGACATCATCTCTCAAATAATCAAAAATCTTGGCATGATAAGGGCAATGATTGTTTAAATTATGTACCAAAAATTCAGCCATAATATTGTTCCCAAAAAACCAGGGATCCCAAAGAAAAGAAATTCTGCTATTCAAATTAAGAGCAAACCAAATG
>NW_021354479.1:0-355 GCF_001605985.2 Dendrobium catenatum | reverse complement strand
ACCCTAAGTTTAGAAGAGGGGCAACCGATCCCTCTAATGTTCCAAATAATAATGTTAAACATAAAAAAAATTAATGAGAAGTATGCGATCTAGTGCTTCTGGGAGATTGTAGAATAACACTTCTAGGCTGTCTGCCCCTCTTACCACGACTCTTAGAGAAGCTAATGTCATTATCTTCTCTAGCATAGCATTTAGCTAAAATATCAATTTCTGTATCAGTATAGGCATCAGAATGGTAAAGGTTAGATAACAACATAGTTTTATCATTTAAGTTACTAGTAGGCCCCTTAGAAGGCCTCTCAATTTCAATATAAAAAACACCATCCTCAAGAGATGTAAAAAATCGTTCATTACC
>NW_021354478.1:0-297 GCF_001605985.2 Dendrobium catenatum | reverse complement strand
TCCAGAAAAACAACACACTTAGCAAGAAAGCAAAAACTAAGCAACTTGTAATCTAGTATTAAAGGAATAAAAAATATAAGCTATCATAAAAAAGAAAGGTCAATAATAATTAGTTCTATGAATACAACCTTAATAAAAAAGGCAAGCGGGCTCTACACAAATATAACACAACCATAATTCTATATATAAATAAAATATGCCAAATTTTGCATAAGAGCATAAGGTATAAGTATCAGGTCATCTCTACTCACATTTTTTATCTCTTGGATCAATTGGAGACAGATGGATTATTTAGAT
>NW_021354477.1:0-263 GCF_001605985.2 Dendrobium catenatum | reverse complement strand
TCAATGAATTTCAATATTAAAAATATTTTACTTGTAGTTGTATTGAAACACGACCCACTCAATATCAGTTTGCTCTATGATAAAAGCTTTAACATAAAACTTTTATCAAATAGCTGCATTATAAGCTTAAATAATAACATTATTTTATAAAAAAAAGGATCAACAATATGTACATACTTAATTTAAATTAAATTGAATGTCCTATATCATTTTTCTTAAAAAAGATTCCGATGAATCTTAGTTGTGGTATATAAGGCTTTGTC
>NW_021354476.1:0-244 GCF_001605985.2 Dendrobium catenatum | reverse complement strand
CCATAACATTTGTTCTTTACCTTGGTTGGTGGGTGGGGACTTTAATGCTATTACTTCTCCTGCGGAGAGGATGGGTGGTGCTCATCCCATTTTCCATTCTATGGAAGATTTTAATGAGATGATCATGAATTGTAACCTTATTGATATTGATTTTTTTTGGAATAGATTTACCTAGAACAGGGGTCATCTTTGGCAAAGGCTTGACAAAGTTCTTTTTAATTCTGATTGGATTAATGTTTTTAAT
>NW_021354475.1:0-333 GCF_001605985.2 Dendrobium catenatum | reverse complement strand
CTTTGTGTACGAGGTACATGAAACAGGTAGTGACACACAAGAAATATGCAATTAATGTTTAAATTAGGAATAAATAAATGATCATCCAATAATATTTGTAATAAAAAAAAAATACAAGGTTAGACTCTCAAAATGTAACATTCTCACCTTTTTTTATGATGACAAATATTATTGGCTAGGATTTAAATTTGCAAATTTTTAGCTTCAATTTCCTACTAAGTTCTCCCCCTTACTAAATAACATATTTAAAAAAAATGTGTAAAACATTTTATTTACATTTTTTATTTTATTATTATTTATTTTAAAACTCACATTTTTAGAAACACAATTTTT
>NW_021354474.1:0-259 GCF_001605985.2 Dendrobium catenatum | reverse complement strand
GAGACGATGTTTGATCGTCCCGACTATCATCCTGTACAACAACAACAACAACAACATCAAGCCTTTATCCCACTTACTATCATCCTGTACGAACAGAAATATTATAGATCGTACCGTACAATTTAATATCATACTGTATGAATGTTTTTGAACTATTTATACCACTTCATACCAGGATGAAGTCTGTTTAAAAATATCATACTCTACGATTAGAAACCGTACTGTATGATAGTAACGACTACTTTGAGATTTCAGGAAT
>NW_021354473.1:0-308 GCF_001605985.2 Dendrobium catenatum | reverse complement strand
CCCTGCCACATACTCATCTCATTCTCATTTTCACCAAACCCAATTTGTTTGTCCATGGCTTCATTATTGCTCGAATCTAAGAAGCAAATATAATAATAAAAGAATACTTGAGGCCATGAATATCATCACCACATGCCATGGTTACCATTAAAATATTATAAATAAGAATGGGGATCTATGCCTCCTTCGTTAACAAATATGATATATGGCAGATAGTCAATCTGCAGGAATGAGCAAACAACCTGTAGGAGTTTCAAAAGCAGGTAACATTCTTCGAGCCAAGTCCTCAGCCAAATGAAGCAACTCAT
>NW_021354472.1:0-280 GCF_001605985.2 Dendrobium catenatum | reverse complement strand
TAGTTTTAATTTTCTCAAAAGATATTTTCATTTGTTTTTAAGCCAATCAAATATTTAAATTTTAGAAATCTCTCCATTTAAAATGTAGTACACTCAAAATGCAAGTTTTATTAATATCAAATGATAAAAATAATTATTTTTATATAAGATCAATTAAATATTGATTTATGTTTTCCTTCATTTTTTTTAATAACGGGTCTGCACATCAATGCCAGAAGAAACCACAAAGAACTTGTGATATGCATGATAAGTAGATAATCTGAATACCTGTGTCCATCCT
>NW_021354471.1:0-447 GCF_001605985.2 Dendrobium catenatum | reverse complement strand
GTAATGCCCTTCATGGGAAGTAATGGCACAAAAGGTGGTAGCTATTGTCACGACCCGGCCCGGCTAGTCTGAATTAGCGGGGCGGGAACAGACATTCGCACGGAGAACACTTATAACTTTTATATCATAAAAAAATTATTTCACAAATGACATAAACATAAATATCATCCAAGAATAATGTAAGAAAGAGTCACTAAATATCCAAATTGAAATATCCCAAATACATTAAAACATAAATTGAAAACATCACAGTAGTACATAATACATCAACTGACACATTACATAACATCCATATAAAAACCTGTCATCCTGGAATCCTCTACGACGGTCAGTAAACTATCGTTCTGCCATCACTCTATATCAGATTCTCTTGAAAAGCATTCCCAAAAATAGGGTGAGCTAACGCTCATCATGTAACATGTATTTATCATAATTCATGAAATAAAT
>NW_021354470.1:0-1202 GCF_001605985.2 Dendrobium catenatum | reverse complement strand
ATGAACTTATACATAGTGTGTAAAATAATTATACATACATATACAAACTTATACATAGTTTTTGTAATACTTATATATAGTGTTTACCAAAATATACATAGTATGTATAATGCTTGTACATAACATTTATAAACTTGTATATAGTGTGTATAAACATGTATATAACATTGAACATACTGTATAATTCTAGTATAAACTTATATATAATGTGTATGATTAATTTATATAATGTATGTAATGCTCGTATATAGGGTGTACATAGTGTGAATAATTATTAAACATAACATGTATAAATTTATACATAATGTGTATAATGCTTATAAATGGCATATATAAATTTATACATAACATATACAATATTTGTATAAACTTGTACATGGTGTGTATAGTACTTATACATAGCTTATATAATGCTGGTACATAATGTGTATAAACTTGTACATACTGTGTAACAATTATGTATATAGTATCTGTAAACTAATATATGGTATGTGAAATCCTTATATATAGCGTGTATAATTCTACATAATGTGCTTAAATTTGTTCATAATTTGTATAATCCTTATACATAGCATGTATAAACATGCATATAGTGTGTAAAAATTATATATATAGCATCTATAAACTTATACATGGTATGTGTAGTCCTTATACATAGCGTGTACAAACTTGTACGTAATGTGCATAAACTTATTCATAGTTTATATAATCCTTATACATAGCGTGTATAAACTTGTACATAGTATGTATAATACTTATACATAGAGTGTCTATAATGTTTGAATAAACTTCTACATGTGTGTATAATGCTTATAAATAAAGTGTATAATGCTTAAATATTTAATATATAAACTTGTATATAGTATGTATAATTCTTGTATAAACTTGTATATAGTGTACATAATGCTTGTACATAGTATATATAATACTTATATAAACTTGTAAATTATTTGTATAATGTTTGTACATAGCATGTACAAACTTGTACATAGTTTTTATAATGCTTATATATATGGTTTACAAACAAATTCATTGTGTGTATAATGCTTGTATATTATATGTATAAACTTGTATAAAGTGTTTATAAACTTATATATTGCATGTATAAACTTGTATATAGTGTGTATAATACTTGTACATAATGTTTAAAATGTTTATACATAGTATGTATAAACTTGTATAATTCATGTATAATACGTGTA
>NW_021354469.1:0-571 GCF_001605985.2 Dendrobium catenatum | reverse complement strand
GACTCTAAGTGCCGGACCTTACAGCGGGTAGTGCGTAAATTGATTTGTTTCTAGGCAGGTTTTATCGATCAACGTGTACCGAACAATATCATTTTTCTTATGCTGATTGCTGATGAAGCACACTGCGTCTTTCTTGTCTATAGCTAGGGCCCTTGAGCCTTCTGTCAATAGGAGGAGTTCTTCCGGTCAGTCAGTCAAGTAGGTAGTAGTCAAACTCTGGAGTTTAGTGATCCTTCTATTTTTCTTCTTGTTAGCGAATCTGCTGCTTGATAAGGCGTAACCGCAGTTCTTGATTGAATCCGCAGCAGTTTTGAACGTGGCGAAGTTCTCTTTCAAAAGCCAAAGAATGACGTAGGTAGACTAGAAGAGAAGGAAGAGTTTCGGGCTGAAAGCTAAGGCATAGTAGCTCTATTGCGACTACCTTTTCTATGTCATCCGATGCTGTTCAACAGGGACTATAGACCCGGCTATCTCCGAGTTGCAATCCAGACCCAGGAATCTTTTTAAGCAAAAGGGAAAGGCTGCTTTTAGGCCTAAGCAAAGCAGGTAGAGGCGCTAGAAAGAGGACGTG
>NW_021354468.1:1234-1506 GCF_001605985.2 Dendrobium catenatum | reverse complement strand
TGCACTATTCATTGTTATTAAAAGCAGATATAACAAAAAGAAGGTAATGGTTCTTTATAATTATTTTTTTGTAAGATGATGATTCTTTAATCATTCCTTTATTTCCTCTTAATTTGTTTCTTGTTTTAATAGAATATTAGGTAAGAAGCTACTTAAAAAACATATTATATATCATACAATGCACTATTATATGAGATATATAACAACACAATACATATTTTTAAAATTTGTTTCTATTGTTAGTTTTTTTTTTTTTTTTTTTTTTTTTTTTA
>NW_021354468.1:0-1176 GCF_001605985.2 Dendrobium catenatum | reverse complement strand
ATTACCCTGAATTTCAATATAAAAATTTTAAACAAGTAAGCATCATATTGATAATATTACTAACATGAAGAGAATAAATACCAAACCTCACCACCAAGTGTGGTTAGTGTACCTAAAACTTAATATTTGTAGTAGTGCGAGCTCATGATTCAATAGGGAATACTTAACCTAATATATGAATAGTGTAGCATAAACTAAAGCAAGCATGCTAAAAGAGTTAATTTATATGTAAACCATCGATGTAGCATGAAAAACGCATAACATGGGCTCTATAATAATCAGTGCACGATTTATTTTAATTTCATTTTATTTTATTCAAGTCATATTGTATCTTATCGTTTTAATTCAAATTTGATGTTATCATCTCAAGCAGTCATATAGGAGACTATCATCTCAAGTCAGTTAAGAGATTATTGCCTTAAGCTTCATATGAATCCATAGGATTAGTTCAAACTTCAATATCATTACTTCAAACACGTAGGAGGCTACCACTTCACATCATATAAAATGATATTTTCTCGAGTCATATGGTAGGCTATTGCCTAAAGTTCGAAAGAATTTCAAAACCTTGAGTCACTATGAAGAAGTATTAGTTAATTTCATCGTTCATAATTCGAGTATTTATAATCACATAATACCCATGAATATTATATAAATAATCAAAATATCAATACATACTCATTCACATAATCTTATCTTAATACAGAAAATAGTTTTACATCAATATTAGAGCTAAATTTTATGCTAATTTTCTTAATAAGTGTTAAAAAATAAATCATCATTTAAAAACATCACATAGTAAAAGCAAGCTTAATATATTAGAACAAGTTTCACTTACCTCACATTGTTCTTAGGGCTTCTTACAATTTTCTTTTTAAGTTTCATTTTTCTTTTTTTTTTCTTTTTTTCATCTCTATCTCTTCGTTCGTATCATTTCTATAATTTTCTTGCTCGCTATTCTCTCTCTTCCTTAATCTTTATACAATGCTTATTGCTTCATCTCTTCCCCTTTAGATTTTATAAGAAATAGGGTTCAAGAGATATCTTCATGTAAATTATAAAGGATTTATCTGCACCTCCCTTAGCTATTAATATAAGGAGAGGTCATATCTTTAATTATAGGTTTTATTTCATTTATCATGCTTGATACATCATCACAAAATTAGCTTGATCAGG
>NW_021354467.1:0-297 GCF_001605985.2 Dendrobium catenatum | reverse complement strand
AGCCATGAGGCAAGATTTTTTTTCATGTGAGAGAGTGAATTATTGATTTTCAAAACATGCTTAATATTTTTCGTTCGAATTTGAGATTTGTATTGACATTTTTATATTTTTTTATTAGAGTTGCTAAAATAGAAAATAAATTATATGATAAAAAAATTTATAATTGAGAACATATGCTCTTTATTTATCAAATACTAATTTTGACTATAAGCTATTTGATACGTCATCACAAAATTAGCTTGATCGGGCACGAATCTCGGGGCAAAAGTTAGTTGGAAACCTCAAAAATTAAATCCG
>NW_021354466.1:0-477 GCF_001605985.2 Dendrobium catenatum | reverse complement strand
CTCACGCCTATTTACGAGCTTTGCCACTCCAGAAAAACTATAAATAGAGCCCTCATTCTACACAAAGGGGAGGGAAGAGAAGAGAGAAGAAGAAGAAAAGAAGAAGAAGGAAAAGGGGAAAAGGCGAATCCTCTCCTCCTCGACCATCGCCGGAGCTCTTCCTGCCGCTTGAATACGCCGGAACTCTTTTTTTTTTTGGAAGAACCGGGGCAAAGCCCATTTTATTAAGATAAAAAAGGTACAATAAAACAAGACTTACAGGAAAGCAAAGACAATACTAAGACAAATGACCAACTCAAGCAGAAAACCTCACAAAGAACAAAATAAAACAAAGACATAACCACTACAGATCAGAAAAACACTAATAAAACAAAAGCTACACAGCAAGAACAGCAAAGTAATCAAGCAGCATCGGGTGATCTCCTGCTCCAGCCAGACAGAGGAAAGACCAAAACTTCAGTAGAATTGAAATTTTTC
>NW_021354465.1:0-378 GCF_001605985.2 Dendrobium catenatum | reverse complement strand
TGATTTTAAAGATATTTGGGAGGCTTGTCTTAATTTGAGAACTGATCCATCTGGTCAATTTGTTATTCACCAAGGCTTTTTGTTTAAGGGTTCTAGACTTTGCATTTCAAATAATTCTTTAAGAGAACAGTTAGTGCAAGAACTTCATGGTGGTAGGTTGAGTGGTCATTTTGGTCAAGGGAAAACTATTGCAATGGTGGAAGAAAAATATTTTTAGCCTCATATGAGAAAATAAATTGCTAAATTTGTGAAACAATGCAAAATCTGTCAATCTTTTAAAGGGACTTCACAAAATTCTGATTTATACACTCCTCTTCCAATTCCAAATAAACCTTGGGAATATATTTCTATGGATTTTATTCTGGGCTTGCCGGTTAC
>NW_021354464.1:0-283 GCF_001605985.2 Dendrobium catenatum | reverse complement strand
GATTGACTTAGGATCTAGGTTTGGATTCAAAAAGTTTGGTTTGTATTTGAAGTCTATTAGAGGTGGTCCTAGGGGTAAAAAAAAATGTCATTTTAGTCAAATTGACCTTTTGGACCCTTTCAGGACTGTTTGGTTAACTTGGGTTGACTTGGTAAAATAGGTTGACCTAAGGCCTAAGTTTTGGTCCAATAGGTTTGACATGACATTTGGGGTCTCATAAAGGTTGTCCAAAGGTTCAAAATTGTAGCAACCCATGACCCCGAGTTTGAGATTTTGATGATGC
>NW_021354463.1:0-952 GCF_001605985.2 Dendrobium catenatum | reverse complement strand
TTCGAATTTGAATCCAAATCGAACAGTAGAAGGTTGTTCTTGCAAGCTATTGGACTTCAATGAACTAGAACTAAGATGATGAAAGCTGCAAATTAAATACACGAGAATGTGTGAAGGCTTGTGATGAGCCAAAGGACCATAAATACAAATCATTTGTGAGCAAATGAAGGGGTATAATGAATGAGAGTAATTCTTATATCTCATTCACAAGCAGCAAACAATATGAGTATACAACTTGATTGTAGATATTATTGTTGAATCTCTAATCCACATAGAAACAATATGGAACTAATGGTGTTAATGTCAACTTACAAGTCTATGTTAGAAGAGTTTGAAAGCGTTAAAAGGGAAAGTTTTTGGTGGATGTGATTGTTGATGTGCAAAGAAAAGGAACGACCCACACATGGTTGTGAGTACGAATAGAAGATTTTCATGAAGCACAACAACTCATTTGTGGGAACAAGATGAGTATGATATACACGAATCATAAGCAGAACGCAGAAGAGGTATGACAATTACAACACCCATACAACCAATTACCATTCAATGGTCAGCAAACACGGTGATCTAATTCACTGCAAGTAGAAGCAGACAACATGCAACAGATATAGGCTCCCACAACCTGTTGTAAAAGACCCATTATGCATCTAATGTATTGGTCACAAGCAAAATGCAGAATAACTATAGCAAATTTAAATGCATACGTTCCAGAAGACTTGTATGCAAAGCAACGATCACGAACAAAAAAATCATGAGAATGCATCTACAAATTTAAAGGCAGGAGATTAGTTAGTGCACTATGACCCGCCAACAAAATCAACAAATAGTGCACGACATTCTACCTGTACGAAGCAGCGAATAACTCTATTTAGAAGCTGCTATGCCACGCCACCGGATCTGCAACCTCCGTATAAGAAGACAGAAGGCGTCTATTCCAAAAATACCCCCGCAC
>NW_021354462.1:0-1065 GCF_001605985.2 Dendrobium catenatum | reverse complement strand
TATGGTTGTTCTCTAATGGCAGATGGATGGACGTCAATGAATGGGAAAAGCTTAATCAATTTTCTTGTTAATTGTCCAAGAGGTAGTGCATTCATAGAATCAATTGATGATAGTTCTTTCTCCTAGAATGCTATGAAAATGTTTGAACTTTTTTGCAAATACATCGAAGTTAATGGACCACATAATGTGATCCAAGTGGTCATTGATAATGCATCCGAAAATGTTCTTGTAGATTTGTCACAACTTTTATTCTAAAGTTATGTTATTTCATAAAGAATTTGTATATATCTTAACTTAAATTATAATGACATAACAGGAAAATTATTAACGGACAAATATCCTCACATTTATTGGACTCCTTGTGTTGATCACTGTTTGGATTTAATAATGAAGGACATTTTCAAAATTCAAAAGCTAAGGCGATGCTTTGAGTGGCAGTACACAGTTTTATATATTCTAGGCCTCGCTTACTTGAGTTAATGAGAATGTGCACAAATCAAAGAGCACTGGTCAAACCCGCAAAAACTCGATTGCAACAGCTTTCTTAACTTTACAATGTTTTCATCAACAACTGAACTTGAAGAAAATGTTTACTTGTGAGGAATTTATCTTGGGTTCTTATGCGAAAGAGGCTAAAGCAAAACAATCTCAACATACAATCTTACAACAATCATTTTGGAGCACTATAGTGTATGCCTTAAAAATAGCTGGTCCTTTATTAAAGGTTCTTAGATTGGTTTATGGAGAAAAGAAGCCCCTAATAGCTTATATATATGAAGCAATTGATAGAGCAAAAGAGGCAATTGTTGCAAGCTTCAATAACAGTGATAAGTATGATCAAATTTTAAAATGATTGATAGAAGATGAGAAGTGCAATTACATCGGCCTCTACATGCAGCGAGACATTTTTTAAATCCTGAACATTTCTTCAATAACCCTAATATTATCAAGGATAAGGAAATAGCTGATGGTCTTTACCAATGTATTGGAAGATTATCTAAAGATGTGGCTGAAAAAGATAAAATCAATAATGAATTAAGTTTATACATTATGGGTGAAGGACTT
>NW_021354461.1:0-264 GCF_001605985.2 Dendrobium catenatum | reverse complement strand
GTTTATTTTAGAGTCTGTGGTTTTGTCTTTGTTTTTTGTGTTTTAAATGTTTTGTTTGTTTTTCTTCAATAAAAATTTAAAAATCCAAATATATGTTGAAATCGTCCGGGATGAAATTTTTCGTACTAGACGATGTGTGTAAGATTCAGTTTGCGTGATATGAAACCTTCTGAGAGCAGTTTTAATGTAGTTCGTCTGTACGATCTTAGAATCGTCCAGGACGAAAATTTTTTTCTCTCTCAAACATCGGGACGATTGAATGCA
>NW_021354460.1:0-236 GCF_001605985.2 Dendrobium catenatum | reverse complement strand
ATTTATTAACTTAATTAATATAATTTTAAATATTAATAATTAAGTAAATAATTAATAGTATAATTTGTTCATAAATTGACATTAGATTAGTTTAATTTTTAACTAATTAATTAAATCATTACAAAAAAAATTTTACATTTTCAAAAAATATTTAACTAATCAATACCAATTTGACATTTGCTTTTTATTGAATTTTCAGGAATATTGTATGAATTCAAATTGGATGCATTAAGTTT
>NW_021354459.1:0-291 GCF_001605985.2 Dendrobium catenatum | reverse complement strand
CCATGTTATATATGATTTCAATTTACCTAAGAAAATTTCACTTGTATTCTAAATACTCATGGCCACGACGATTTGTCCTCTACCATGTGGTAACTAAATTATGAGCTTGAGATTTCTTAAATGATGAATTAATTACCTCTTCATTTTTCTCACATCACCACGCACGTGTGCGCTAGGGATTGTCGAGTTTCCGCTTTATCCTATCGGCAGACCTATGGTCGGGTAGGGACTTCGCTGTTTCGGGGCCTATGGCTGAGCGAGGGTGCTCCCTTTCTTCACCGACAGACCTAT
>NW_021354458.1:0-975 GCF_001605985.2 Dendrobium catenatum | reverse complement strand
TTTTTTTTTTTTTTTGGTTATATATATATAGAGCAATCTCTATCGATGTTTGGATGGGAAATCAAAGCTACTGAGTACTGACACTATATTCTCTTCGTTTCTAGATTTTTTTTCCCCGCCAGGAAACCAACCTTTAATTCTATTATTACTTTTAAATCAAAATATGCAACATACCAAAATTAATGCCATAACTCATATAATTAGAGTTTTTTATCTATCTAAAACTAAAGTCTTATTTATTCATTCAACCCCCAATTAAAAATAAATAAATAAATAAATAACCCCCAATTCTTCATATTTGCACTTACATCATTCAAAATTTTACCCACTGCAAAGGGATTAATTATTGTGCGAACGCCAATTGCCGTCCAGAGATCAACCAAAATGCACCACGTATCTCTTTTATTGTGTACCGCGGCTCGATATAGCTCGGCACCGTGGCTCGAATGACGTGGCTGCACCTGATGCGCCTCCGGATGTAGAGCTGCATTCGGCCTTCGCACATAATAATTTCTCCTGCAAAAGCACATTCTATTTTCTATTTAGACTTTGTTTGTGAAAACATTTTTACTACTTTCTAGAAAATTTTGTACTAAAAGCTACTTTGAAAAGTAGTAAAAAAGTTGACACAAAGAAAACCTTAGTCTCAAATCTCCAATGAATAGCTCTGATTTCTCTTAGTTATAAACATCCTTAATATTTATTAAATTAGTAAATAAACTTGACATGGAGTTCTGGTAGTGAGGTGTAGGGGTGTAAGTGAGCTAGCTAAAACTCGACTTATATATTAATAAGCTCACGAGTCGAGCTTATCAAGCCACGAGTTCGATCTCGAGTCTATACTCGAGCTCGAATACTAAATGAGCTCAAGCTGACTCGACTTAAAAACTCGTTAAACCGCTCGATTAAAGTAAAATATATTTCAAATTTAATTTAAATTAGCATTATATAATATATTTTACTTTTTTTAATTAT
>NW_021354457.1:0-427 GCF_001605985.2 Dendrobium catenatum | reverse complement strand
CATCTCTAACCATTTGAAGCCGGAATCCACGAGCTGCCCCCGATCTCCTCTCTTACCTGTGACCGACGCCTTGCCTCAGCCTCCATTCGCTCTTTCCACAACTCCCTTCTTGTAAGGATCGGAGGTTACAACATTTTGATCGGGAGAATAACGGGAGCCTGTTAGCTGAGAAGGTAACTTTCTCCCTATGTTGCACCGATACACCTATTTATGAAGGCGTGGTGCTGTATCCGATACACCGATACACAGATACCCCTCCGATACTTCAACTATACATGTTGGATACGTGAAAGCCGTATCCAATTAAAATACTATTTAATTTCAAAAGGACACGCGTATCTGATACGCGTGTCTGTTGAAAAACAAAAAGAAATAAAAAAAAGACGTATCGTATTTACTTCCGCGGTTGCGAGCAAGATTCTCTCAT
>NW_021354456.1:0-277 GCF_001605985.2 Dendrobium catenatum | reverse complement strand
ACTCATAATTGGTTAGGGTAATCAATAATTAAAACTTCACTTAAACTCATTAAAGATTAAGCTATGATTTTCATAAGATATTTAAAGTTTATTTACTATTTAATAATAATAATTGGCAAAGAAAGCTTAATTAATAGTTTAATTCTCATACTAATTAAAAATTAATTATATAATATTCCTAATTAGAAATTAATTAGTATTTAATTACAATTATTCAAGGTTAATGATAACTAATCGAACACAAGCAGAGAAATATCAAACATTATTGAACATAATA
>NW_021354455.1:0-487 GCF_001605985.2 Dendrobium catenatum | reverse complement strand
CAGAAAGTTACGCGGTAAAAACTGAACCAATCAAAAGAAACGGACGAAAATCACTAACGGAAACAAAATCCGAACAGAAAATACCGCCAAACACGACGGTTCTGAAAATTGAGAAAGGCAGAATGTGCCTTACGTTGCGTACAACAATATCTCGAACAGTCTCGTCGGACAAAAATGGCTCCGCGTCTTCCGAAAATCAACTTTTCCAAAAGATTCCTCGACTTTCTCTCTCATCGGCTGATATTTTTATTTTTATAAAAATTTTCTCTCTCTTCAAAATGACTGATTTCAGCTTTATAAAACACAGATCGGCCCGGCCGATCGCTAGATCGTCCCGGGACGATCAGACCAATTTCGATCTCCTAGACGGTTCCCAGAACTATTTTTCGGCCGATATTTTGAACAGTGCACATTGGCCTGGCCGATGCCTCGATCGGCCTTGACGATGCCTTCAGAAAAACACCTGGAACAAATCTGGGCAAATTCT
>NW_021354454.1:0-249 GCF_001605985.2 Dendrobium catenatum | reverse complement strand
GGGTTATTTGGCTCCTAAAGATGGCGTTAGATTTTTAAAAGGGAGTGGCCTATGCAAACATTTGGATCCTTCTTCCCTTATGAGGTACATAACATCATAACAAAGGTACAGAATATCAAAGCCTCCTTAGGACACAAAACCCCGTAACTCTAGGATTCTAGCCTATATATCTTACATAAAAGAAGAGGATACATAAATTGCAAAAATTGGACGTGAACTAAGACATTAAGACTTGATGTGAAGTACATT
>NW_021354453.1:0-255 GCF_001605985.2 Dendrobium catenatum | reverse complement strand
CCGTCCCTTATTCCTCATTGAAGACGAAAGCGCTCACGTTTTTTTTTCTTTTTTCATTCGAGTCAACCGGCCGAGTCTCTCATTTTCTTTCTTCTATAAGTCTTTATCTAGCGCCTTCCCAAAAAGATAGCCAACCAATAATTATCCGCGCCTGCCCGAGTGCTCAAAATCTTTTCCTCCCGGGGCTGCTTGCTTGGTTGAGTGATCGCCAGTGGCAGCCCTCTTCCTAAAGAGAAAGAGTCCTTTAGGGCAGGT
>NW_021354452.1:0-816 GCF_001605985.2 Dendrobium catenatum | reverse complement strand
ACCAAAGGAGACCTATCAGGGATTGGAGGGAATTCAAGGACTGCATAATATAAAGTTTCCAAATCAACCGGGGAGGAGATTTTTATGAGAAGTTCGTTGCTTTGGCACTAGAGGGATCAGTAGCAGACTACTGGGAGCAGTTTAAGCACCTAGCCAGTAGGGTGGAGCGATTATCAGATATGGTATTAGAGGGGAACTTTATGAAGGAGTTGAAGACAGATATCCGAGCAGTAGTGAAAGTTCTGATGCCTAGTGACATGGGGGAGGCCATGAAATTGGCACAGTTGGTGGAAAATTAGAAGAATCTAGAGAAGAGAGCCAGGGGTAGCTGCTCAGGAGGCTCTTATAAGACTATGACCACTCTTCTAGCACCTAAGGGGCTTGCATCAGGCAACATTAGTGGGACCACTAGGGAGAATCCAGTAGGAGGAGAGAGTGGAGAAAATTTCAAGAGGCTGATAGAGAAGATGCAGCAGAAGAGGGCAAAGGGATTGTGTTTTAAGTGATAGGAGAAGTATACGCCAGGGCATCGGTGCAAGGACCAAATTCTTCAGGTTCTCACCGTCTGCGATGACGAGGAAACTGAGGAGGGAGGTGAGGAGGAGATAGGTGAGGAGATGGAGGAGAAGCTACATTTGGATATGGCTGAGGTTTTCCTGAACTCAGCGGTAGGATTCACTACAAATCATACCATGAAGGTGAAGGTGGAGATAGAGGTCAGGGATGTGGTGGTGTTAATTGATAGTGGGGCTACCCACAATTTCATTTTCACTCAGGTTGTTGACCAATTAGGAGTGAAGTTGGTGGACACCGGTT
>NW_021354451.1:0-708 GCF_001605985.2 Dendrobium catenatum | reverse complement strand
GTGTGGCAGAGAGGAGGATGCTCAGGTGGATGAGTGGTTTTATCCTTAGAGATAGGATACGAAATGAGCAAATACGTGAAAAGGTTGGAGTAGCTCCAGTAGAAGATAAGTTTAGAGAGAGTCACCTTAGATGGTTTTGTCACATAAAACGGAGGCCTTCCAATGACCCGGTTAGGAGAGTAGAGGTATCAGATTTGACTTATGTTAAGAAAGGTAGAGGGAGACCTAAGAAGACTTGGTTAGAAAATATTAGGAATGACCTTTATTTATTAGATTTAAACTAGAATTTGACCTTTAATAGGACACAATGGAGAAAAAGGATTCATGTAGCCTACCCCACGTAGTGGAATAAATGCTTGATGTTGTTGTTGTTGTTGTTATCTCTCTAATGCATAATTAATGGCCTTTATTCATTCAAAATGAATTAGAGTAACTATCTTCTAACTTGAGATAATATATTTATAATGCTAACTCAAATATTTAACTATAATATACCAAATAATTATAGTGGCATAATTTGGGACAACTTTCTTATTACTTTTTAAAATAGTTTTTTAGTATAAAAATTAAGTTAAAAAAATTGTACTAAAAAGTTGCTTTAGAAAGCAATAAGAAAGTTGTCCCAAATGGAAATTACTAAGACTTGAAGATTTCTAAAATCTTATATAATGCAAGTTCTCAGAGGTTTAGATCATTGTTATATGAATA
>NW_021354450.1:0-1267 GCF_001605985.2 Dendrobium catenatum | reverse complement strand
TAAACAGCAGGTCAATTTGGGGGCGGGGTGGTGTTTGGCAAATAAGGATTTTGATTATTTTCATAAAAAAACTAATCTGGCATCACGACGCTCAAAGACAGAATCGTAGCGCCCTCAACAGAGAGCACAGTGCACCCCCCTCAGCGAGTGATAATTCTGTCAGGTTACCGAATGCATCCGGAAACTAATAACAAACGCCACATCACTAAAGTGCTCGGTACCGTTCTCGATACAGCGCCCTCGGTACACTCGGTATTGTTCGGTATTTTCACCGGACGTAATAAAAATTCCCCCTCATCGCCTTAGCGTCACCCAAATTCTTTTTACAAAAAGAGAGCTGAATGTGTCACAGTGCCGCCAGCCCACGAGCTGTGGTGCTCCTAAGAGAAAATTTTTGTATTTTAGTTTTATGCCAACGTAATCTTGGGACCCACTTTAGAACATAATTCATATATTCATATACATGAAAGACGTCCTAAAATTCATGTAGAATAAAAATACAAAATACTCTATCAATCACATAGAGTTTATTGGACAGGGTCAAAACATATGTAACTACACACTATTTGAATAGGTATTACAATCCAACAACGTGCATGGTTAGATGTTAAGAATAAAGTGACCATAGGCAGATGATCAAAGTTTGGAGATGGTGTAAATTAAATGATTGTTGTTTGTGATTGTCGATGGTGTTTGCAAGCAATTTAATAAAGTTCTTTAGCTCTCTCAGCTCTCAAACCCCCTCTCAGGTAAAAAATGAGATCTTATTCATAACTTTTTGAGAAGAAAAACAACAACAAGCTTTTATACCGCTATGTACGTATGATCGGCTACATGAATCATTTTTTTTTTCTTTGTGTCTTATTAGGAGTCAAATGCTCATTTAAATCTAATAAATGAAGGACAATTTAATACTTTTTAACAGTTTTCTTTTACATCTTCCTTTACTTTTCTTAAAATAGACTATATCTAATACATCTATATATTCTCCCAATAGAGTTGGCGTAAGGCCTATATTTTATGTGACTAAATCTTCTAAGGCGACTCGCTCCAATCTTATCTGCTATTAGAGCTATTTCAATATTTTCACGTATATATTCATTTCACATTCTAGCTTCTTGAGTGCATTTTAATAAATTTTGTCCGAATTCAAAAGACGCTATAGAACGGATGATATTAATTCCTTGATCATATATCATTTATTTAGTATTTGATCACATTAGGACAGCACATTCCTATTTCCAACAATAAGTCTAAACATATAACA
>NW_021354449.1:0-1002 GCF_001605985.2 Dendrobium catenatum | reverse complement strand
AATGGTATGCCGAACTACCGAATGATTCACTGAAGACTTTTACGGAGTTGGAGGCCTTATTCGTGAAAATATTCGCCAGTGCGAATGAGAAGACTACCATTGCTGATCTCGCCCTTGACAAAAGGAGAAAGGATGAATCAGTAACGAGATACACAACACGCTGGCGCAATCTCAGTATGAAGTGCGAGCAGCAACTAGAAGAAGAACTTGCAGTTCAACTACTGATGGGAAACATAGATGATAAAATGCAACCCTTCTTATGCATGGCTTCTATTACTACATTCCAAGATCTATTAGATAGGGTGGCTAAGTTTGAAAAGTTGAACTTATCAAAG
Organism: Dendrobium catenatum; assembly: GCF_001605985.2. Classification (NCBI taxonomy): domain Eukaryota; kingdom Viridiplantae; phylum Streptophyta; class Magnoliopsida; order Asparagales; family Orchidaceae; genus Dendrobium; species Dendrobium catenatum. The sequence continues at coordinate 667 of NW_021354449.1, read as the reverse complement.
TCTGAAAGCTTCCCTAATAAATTCAAAAAGGCTAAAGCTCCTGATGCCAGAAAGAATGAGGTCTACTCTGCATTCCCTCTCAGACCTGATAAAGGTAAACGGGTAGTGTATAATGTAGACAAAGGAAAGCAGCCTATGCAGTATGAAGAAAAATCAAAATAGGCTTACAATCCAAATCCTCAACTAAAGCTGGTACTTGGAGGAAATGATAAACCTCGAGCCTTTCATGGTGGAGGAGAGCGTCAAAGGCAAACTATAGGAACTGGTGATAGAATGTTCCCCTCCCTCAAGGAAAAAATGAATAAAGAATATTCGTTCAAGAGGGAAAGTGTTGCCAAATTGTTTCGACAAGCACTCAAGAATGGTCTGGAGTTGCCAGAATGCAAAAGATCTGAAGAGTCAAAACACAGTGGCGACCCAAACTACTGCCCATATCATCGGGTAGTTAGCCATCCAATTGAAGATTGTTATGTCTTCAAAGATTGGTTAGAAAAGATGTACAAGAGGGGAGAACTTACATTATCAGATAATGTGTTGGTTCGTCCCAGAAATGAATCCACCCGGGTAGTCACGTCCTTTTCCGTACTCTTGCCTAAAGAAACAATAACAAAAAAATATGTCCAAGAGGAACAATGGGAGACTGTGGTCTCCAAGAAGACAACAAAAA